>NW_011889526.1:170490-173477 GCF_000151845.1 Pteropus vampyrus | reverse complement strand
ACTGGCGTCACATCCAGTTCCTCTCCTAGAACAAGGGTCCTAGATGGTTTCCAGAACCATGTCTGGTTTCCCAGATAAACTTAGGCCTGGACAGTGAGAGTTGAGCTGGCCTGGGGATCCCATCCCTCATGATTCTCTCTCTCTCTCTGTCTCTCTCTTTGTCTCTCTCTGTATATTCTTAGACACGAGTCTGGGGCAGGGTGTTTCTGGAAGGAAAGTGGCAAAGTTTTATCTGTGAATCTGGGCCCCATGAGGAATCTTTAGCACTGAGATGTCACTCTGGGGTACTGTGGTGGGGAAAATGCTTTTATCCTAGATCCTGATAAAGACAATAATGATTCTATAAATCTTTCCTTCAGCAATTACTTATTGACTCTGTATGATGGTCTCAGGCAGAGGGGGTATGACAGCAGACAAGACAGACATGGAGAGATACAGTCTCTCCAGGGCCACCTTCTAGGGAGAGAGAAAGATAATACATAGACAAAGACACAAATAAGATGTTTTCAAATAGAAAAGATACACTACTTGTAAGGATATATGAGGGTCCTGGCAGGGAAGGGCCAATCTGAGATGTAATGTCTGAGGTGAGAACTGAAGGATAAAGAGGAACCATCCAGCTAAAGACCCTAAGCCAGCAGTCTCCAACCTTTCTGGCACCAGGAACCGGTGCTCCAATGAGAATCTAATACCTGATGATCTGAGGTGGAGCTGAGGCGGTGATGCTGGGGAGCAGCTGCAAACACAGATGAAGCTTCCCTGGCTCATCTGCCACTCACTTCCTGCTGTGTGATCTGGTTCTTAACAGGACATGGACTGATACCAGTCTGCAGCCTGGGTGTTGGGGACCCCTGCCCTAAGAAAGTCTGGACATGTCACTCATGGGGAAGAGTTAGCACAGAGGCCCTACATTAAAGGGAAGCAATCTAAGTGTGTGGAAAGGCTAACGTGGTGGGTGGAAGAGATGACGGACCGGGAGGTAGGAAATGGAGCAGCTGAGGTTAGCTGGGTCATGGAAGGCGTTTGAGGATACTATAAAGACTCTGGCTTTTGTTCAGAGTGGAAAGGGAAGCAATTAGAGGCTTTTAAAAATGGAAATGACATCATCTGATTTCTGTGTTTAAAAGAATCTTGCTGGGTGGAGAAAAGATAGCCAAGTGATGAGAAGAAAGACAGGAAGTCAAGTCAGGAGGTCAGAGCAGATGGGAGTCCTTGGGAAGATGCTAGTGGCCTTTGGTGGGTGGTGGCAGGGGACACAGAGGTGAGCCAGCTGACTGGGGAGAGTCTTTCCTTCAGCAAATATTACACTCTGCACTGTGCCCTGTTTGGGCATTGCAGCTAAAGCCATGAAAGAAAACCAAGTCCCTATCTGGTAATGAACCACAGGTGGTCAGGGACACATCGCATGATGTCAAATGCAATGAAGAAAAATCAAGCAGTGCCCGGAGCAGGAGTGACTTAGTGCAATGTCAGGCCACAGGATCAGAAGGGGCCTTTCTAGTGGTGACAGACCTGGGGCCTGTATGCCTCAGAGCACAGCAAGTTCAGCTATAGGGAGCTGGGAGTGTGTTTGGCTGGTTCTAATACCATAACGGAAATAGCTAAAGAAGAGGATCAAAACAATGGGACAAAAGAAATAATACAAATCATCATTTAATAAATTTTCCTGGAAGAAAGGATTTGGGCCTTCAAATGGGAGGGCCCAGAATATTAGTAGGAAACTGACCAAGAAGAGTCATTGGTAAGACATATTCTGGGAAAACTACTAGTTGCTATTTGTTTTTAAAGAGGAAAACAATTATTTAGACATCAGAGCGATAGACCATGTTATTTAGAAGGGAAAGGAATCAGATCAGCATCAAATTTTTTGACCACGGTATTGTGTTCCAGGAGAAAGTAGTTAAACAAATGTATAATACTTGGCAGCATATTAAAAAAATACATATGTATATCTTGACCAAATGTGGTTTATTCTAGGAAAGCTAGAATAAATTAGGTAAAGTTAGGAAATCATTAATGAATTTTATGATCTTAACAGAGCTAGTAGAAAATAAAATCAGATGATCATCCCCAGATGTGCTAAAGGGGTATTTGACAAATTTAAATATTGGTTAATGTTAACACAAAATTAAATTGGAAGTGATAGCTCATAACAGTAGCTCATTAGGTAGGTAGGTAGGTAGATGATGATAGATAGGTAGGTACATAGATATCTTAACCTAAAATTCAGGATCTCAATGAGTAAATCTTAGAGGCGGTAATAAAGATAAGACAAGAAGCTAAATTTAAGTCAGAAACAAGACAAGAACGCCTACTACCTTCACAAGTATTTAACTAACACAGGAGAACGTTTTCCACTGCGTGCTAGGTCAGGACTTCTAAACTCTTTAACGATCCCCATTTGGGAATACTGAGCCCCCACTGCTCTGCCATGGGGTTTTCTCACTGTTCATAGAATAACAGGTAGAAGGAATTCCGTTCTAAATGACTTGGCACGTTCGTTTGCCAAACATTCTTTGCACATCCACAGTTGATTAGGCACTCTTTCAGGTCCGAGTGAGGTCACTGTGAACCAAAACGGATAAGGACATGAGGTCATGTTGTCAGTCTACACCCATTGTATTTTGCTTCCCTAAAGGGTTCTACTAGAATGGACAGTGGCCACTTTCTTCCTAACCGACTCCATGTGGGGTTGTCTCTACCTGAGCAAAACTATGCAGGGAACCTAAACCTCCTCTTTTCTCTCCCCCTGACTGACTCCTGGGCGATGAGTCTCAAGGTGGCATTATGCATGATCTGATACTGTCATCAACTAGGAGACAGAAGGGACACTGCTCAGCTGGTGTTTTCTTCCTCTCTCTCCCCTCATTTCCTCCCCTACAACCTCTTCCTTCTCCTCCTCCCGCCCTCCCTCCCTCCTTTCCCTGCTTTTGAAGAACTTAATTGCTTGCCCTACCATTAAATATAGGTGTACCTCATTTTATTGA
>NW_011889526.1:168080-170422 GCF_000151845.1 Pteropus vampyrus | reverse complement strand
AAAACCCTAAAGACTCCACAAGAACACTACTAGAAACAATAAGCGAATACAGTAAAGTCTCTGGATTCAACAATCCATAGCGTTCCTATACTCTAATAATAGAGCGTCAGAACAAGAAGTGGAAAAAATGATTCCTTTTGCAATTGCAACAAAAAGAATGAAATACCTAGGAATAAATCTAACAAAACATGTGAAGGACCTATATAATGAAAACCACAAGGCCCTATGAAAAGAAATCAAAGAAGATACAAAGAAATGGAAAGATATTCCATGTTCTTGGATTGGAAGAATCAATATAGTTAAAATGACCACATTATCTAAAGCATTATACAGACTTAATGCAATCCCCATCAAAATCCCATCGGCATTTTTTAAAGAAATGGAACGAAATAGCATCAGATTTGATGGAAGCCCAAAAGACCCCCAATTGCCAAAGCCATCCTGAGAAAAAAGAACGAGGCTGGAGGCATCACTCTGCCCGACTTCAAATTATACTACAAAGCGACAGTAATCAAAACGGCATGGTATTGGCAGAAAAACAGACACATGGACCAGTGGAACAGAATTGAGAGTCCAGAAGTAAACCCATATTCATATGGGCAAATAATTTTTGACATAAAAGCCAAAAACATACAGTGGAAAAAGGAAAGCCTCTTCAATAAGTGGTGCTGAGAAAACTGGAAAGCCACCTGCAAAAGAATGAAACTGGACTGTTGTCTATGACCACACATCAAAATTAACTCAAAATGGATTAAGGACCTAAATATAAGACCTGAAACAATAAAATGCATAAAAGAAAACATAGGAACTAAACTCAAGGACCTTGGGCTTAAAGAGGATTTTATGAATTTGACCTCGAAAGCAAGGGAAGTAAAAGCAAAAATAATGGAATGGATCTACATCAAACTAAAAAGCTTCTGCTCAGCAAAAGAAATCATCAACAAGGTAAAGAGACAACCATCCGAATGGGAAAATATATTTGCAAGCAACACCTCCGATAAGGGCCTAATATCCAAAATACACAAAGAACTCATATGACTCAATAACAACAAAAAAGCAAACGATCCAATCAAAAAATGGGCAGAGGACCTGAACAGACACTTCTCCCGAGAGGACATACAAATGGCCAACAAATATTTGAAAAGATGTTCAACGTCGCTCGCTATTAGGGAATGCAAATCAAAACCACAATGAGATACCACCTCACACCTGTTAGAATGGCTATAATCAACAGGACAAGTAATAACAAATGTTGGTGAGACTGCAAATTGGTACGGCCACTATGGAAAGCGGTATGGAGATTCCTCAAAAAACTAAGAATTAACCCACCACATGATTCAGCAATCCCTCTACCCCAAAGACTCGAAAACTCATATTCAAAAAGATATTTGCACACCGATGTTCATAGCAGCATTATTCACAGTGGCCAGGACATGGAAGCAACTGAAGTGTCCTATGACAGATGATTGGCTAAAGAAGCTGTGGTACATATATACAATGGAATATTACTCAGCCATAAGAAGAGATGAAATACTGCCATTTGCAACAACGTGGATGGACCTCGAGATAATCATGCCAAGCGAATTAAGCCATACAGAAAAAGTTGAAAATCACATGATATCACTTATATGTGGGATATAAACCTAAAAGCAACAAATGAACAAGACAAACAAACAGAGATTCAAGGACATGGACAATGGACTAGTGGTTACCAGAAGCGGGAGAGGAGAATGGGGGAGGTAGACAAGGTAAAGGGGTCAAATATAAGAGGGTAGGGATACGGTGAAGTCGATAAAGAGGATCAAGGATATGGTAGCTGAAGGGTACTGGACTTTAGATGGTAAACACACAACAGAATATACAGATGTCAAATCATAATGTACACCTGTAAAATATATAATTGTACTAACTAGTGTTACCCCAGTAAACTTAATTTTAAAAAAATGAAAATGGAAATTATAAAAGGGAACCAGTCAGAAATGAAGAACACATTATCTGAGATGAGAAGTGTATGAAATGGAATAGACAAAGTGAATAGAGAAAAGAATCAAATGACTTATACAGAGGATGGGAAAGCCAAGGACACTCAATCAGAATGGCAAGAAAAAAGAAACCAAGACCATAATAATAATTTAAAGAGCCTATGGGACACTATTAAAGGTAAAAATGTCTGTGTCATAGGGGTACCTGAAGGAAAACAAGATGTTGAAGAGCTATTTGAAAAAATAATGATGGAAAAATTTCCTAACTTTGTGAAGGAAATAGACATAAAACCCCAGGAAGTTCAGAGAGTCCCAAGAAAGAGAAACCCAAAGAGGCCCACACCAAGACACATCATAATT
>NW_011889526.1:70169-168030 GCF_000151845.1 Pteropus vampyrus | reverse complement strand
CATACAGAAAAAGTTGAAAATCACATGATATCACTTATATGTGGGATATAAACCTAAAAGCAACAAATGAACAAGACAAACAAACAGAGATTCAAGGACATGGACAATGGACTAGTGGTTACCAGAAGCGGGAGAGGAGAATGGGGGAGGTAGACAAGGTAAAGGGGTCAAATATAAGAGGGTAGGGATACGGTGAAGTCGATAAAGAGGATCAAGGATATGGTAGCTGAAGGGTACTGGACTTTAGATGGTAAACACACAACAGAATATACAGATGTCAAATCATAATGTACACCTGTAAAATATATAATTGTACTAACTAGTGTTACCCCAGTAAACTTAATTTTAAAAAAATGAAAATGGAAATTATAAAAGGGAACCAGTCAGAAATGAAGAACACATTATCTGAGATGAGAAGTGTATGAAATGGAATAGACAAAGTGAATAGAGAAAAGAATCAAATGACTTATACAGAGGATGGGAAAGCCAAGGACACTCAATCAGAATGGCAAGAAAAAAGAAACCAAGACCATAATAATAATTTAAAGAGCCTATGGGACACTATTAAAGGTAAAAATGTCTGTGTCATAGGGGTACCTGAAGGAAAACAAGATGTTGAAGAGCTATTTGAAAAAATAATGATGGAAAAATTTCCTAACTTTGTGAAGGAAATAGACATAAAACCCCAGGAAGTTCAGAGAGTCCCAAGAAAGAGAAACCCAAAGAGGCCCACACCAAGACACATCATAATTCTAATGCCAAAGGTTAAATACAAAAAGAGAATCTTAAAAGCATCAAGAGAAAAGCAGTTAGTTACCTACAAGGAAGCACCCATAAAACTGGCAGATGATTTCTCAAAAGAAACTATGCAGGACAGAAGGGCATGGCACAAAATATTCAACGTGATGAAAGCTCAGGATCTACAACCAAGAGTACTTTATCCAGTAAATCTATCATTTAGAGTTGAAAGACAGATAAAAAGCTTTCCAGACAAAAGTAAGCTAAAGGAATTTATCAACATCAAACCAGTATTACAGGAGATGTTGGAGGGACTTCTTTAAGAAGACAAACCACGTATCAAAAACAGAAATTAAGAAGGTAATAACTACATTTCTATCAACAAGTATCTCATGGAAAAGAGTTAAGTGCTCCAACCAAAAGATAGAGTGGCTGAATGGATAAGAAAGCAAGACCCCTATATATGCTGCCTACAAGAGACTCACTTCAGATTAAAAGACACACACAAACTAAAAGAAAGGGAATGGAAAAATATACTGCCTTGATGGACCTACAGGGTATTGCGCTGAATGAAATGGGTCAGATAAAGACAAATATCGCATGATTTCATGTGCATGTAGAATCTAAAGAACATAACAACAACAAAAGCAGAAATAAACTTGTAGAGACAGAGAATATTTAGAGGAATGCTAGATGGGAGGGGGGTTGTAGGAGACAAAAAATAAGGCAAACAGATTAAGAAGTCCAAAGAATAGTTGCAGAATAGACATGGAGACGTAGAGTGTAGCATAGGGAAAATGGTTAATAACATTGTAATAAATATGTAAGGGGGAAGAGGGGTACTAGGTTTAGTGGGGTGATCACTTTGCAAGTTATGTGGATCTCTGATCACTATGCTATACAATTGAAACTGATATATTATTATATGCCAACTATAATAAAAAACTCATTGAATTGTACAATGTAAATACAAGAAATTAATTGTCTATTATATTTTAATAAAGACAAAAAAATTTTAACTTTATCAGAAAAGTAAATTTTTTTTTTTTTTTTTTACATTTTTTACACCAGTGTAACAAAAAATGGGGAGGGAAGGAAAAGCAGGCAGAGTGTTTTATGGCTAAAAACGGGGGGCTAGGGCAAACAAAGAACAGGCTTTGGAAACATGGAGAGTTGTGATGGTAAATGTCATGGCAGAGATGGAGAAGGGTGTTTTGGAGGCTAAGTTCTCAGGGAGAGATGGTACTATATGGTCATGATGCAAGCTGTTTTGTGACCTCCTGGGGAAGGGACAGGGAAAGGGAGCAGAAAATATGAGTTTTCTAAGAAAGAAATCTAATGAGTGCCTGGCCTGTCATTTCCGCGAAACAGAGGTTAAACAGAATCAGGTCTTTTTTTTTTTTTTAAGAGCTTCTTGTTTTGATTTGTCTGCAAAAGTTTGCAGGAACCTGAAGCCCATGGCCGACGGCCTTTGTTTTTTTCCAAATAGATCTCATTTGGTGTACTTCCACTTTTATTTCCCATGTCCTCTGCCAGGCCCCCGATATTGGCTGTTTCCTCCATGTGTCTGGTCAGCCTGCCTTTGAGGTTCATGGTGCCAGAGCCAGATTTGTGAGTTTGCATTGTAGAGGAAGAAGGATCTTTCCTCTACCTTTGAGGTTCTCCTGCCTAGCCTAATAATCAAACAGACATGAGATAGATTAACAAGAGAAAATCACCAAATTTAATACATACATGTGTATGGGAACCCCACATACACAAGAGGGTCAGAGACATCACTGAAGAAGTTAAGGGACAGAAAGAGAAGATGGGTGTATGACACATCCCAAGCTGGGGATGAGGTAAGGTGCCTCGGGGGCTTCAAAGAGTCACTGCAGGATGATAAGAAGAGCAGATGTTTAGTAAATAGAAGTTTGCCCTATAGATAAGCAAGGGAGGTTGTCTCTGATCATCTCTTATTGTGGGCAAGGCTCCTAATTCAAGTTCTTCTAGGTAGTCAAGAGAGGAGCAAAAGTTGCTCTTGAGCCTGCAGCTCAATGATCCGGACACCACTGAGGCACATCTTGGGGTGACTAGCACTGAACCCCCCCAACAGCCACAGCATCTCTGTGGAGGTCGAAATGGGTAGTGGGACCATCAGATTCTCCTGCATGTCCACCACGTGGATGAGATCCCAGTAGCCTTCAGGTTCTCCCTGCTCCATCCCTAGCCTGCTTTGCAAGGGTCACGACAGCAAAGCTGGGATCCCGATCCCAGAAGTAGACAGAGTAGACAGACACCACCTTCCAAATACAGATTGCCGTATTAGTTAGAGGCATGGCTGGCTTCCACCTCAAGCTTTCTCAGCTGAGCAAAAGGAGAGTCCTACTTGTTACTGTCATGACCTAGCAGAGTCCCCATCTCTGTTGTATTCACACAAAAGGCAACCCTTTCCCACTACCCAATCTCTGGCAATTTTAAGTGGCTGGTCAGTGGAAGACAGGAGTTGTCCCCATAGACTGGGAACCAGGTTGGTTAGGTTGATGAGGATTCGGGAATCATGAAACCTGGAGCGAGAAGAAGATGGGTCACCTCCATTGTCTCCACTCTCAGAGCCCCTGTCCCAACTCAGGCCTCACCCTGGGTCTCCTGGAATGAACCTGAGCTTAATAGTCTGTAGGTTTGCTCCTGGTGGTTGTGGCTACTGGGCCAGAACAATATAGAATTTCATACTGTTACTGGAGAGTGGGTGTGGGTCCCAAGCCTGACAGATTCCAGGTCTGTCTGTTATCCAGGCTCGCGGCTAGAATAGGACTCTGGATTTAGAATGTTACATTAGTGTAGTAGGGCGCCCGCACCTAACACATATAAACATAATTCAGCTTATTGTATCATGCATCTGTGGCAGAATGCCACTATTGTCCTCTGATATATGTGGAGCCCATGTAGTCCCCTAATGGAGCAGAAGCAGAAGCACGTTTCCCGCAATAGAAGTGTGCTCCCTGCAATAAAGTTTGTGCCGGCCATTTCATTCTCATGTTGGACTCTCATGAATTCTTCCAACTGGCTGTCTCACCACTGAAACCTTCCCTTCTCAATCAGCTCGACGCTGACAGTAGGGTTCCCCTGTGGGCACGTTGTCCAGGCTCTTGATGTCTTGAACAAAAAATTGAGCAAGACACTGAAATACATCAGAAAAGAATAGCTTTATTAAAAGGGAAAGTAAAGCAACAGTACACTTCCAGACGTAGAAGCAGGTGCAGCAAGAGAAGGGTGGCTCAAGGGCTCAAGGGCCCAGTAACAAAGTCTGGGGTTTTTATCCCTATTTGCTGTGGGTGCTTATTTTTCTTAGAGGAGTGGGCTTTCTTGATTGACATCTAAGATTGAGTTATCAGTTTCTAGGTAATTATCTAAGTTTCAGAGAGAGAGGGTCTTTCTCCATAGAAAGGAAGAAAGAAAAGACTTAACTAGGTTTATTAAAAAAATTAAGTATTTTGCAAATGATGATGATACCATGCTACCTTCTGTCCTGGGTTCTTGGAGAGCAAGTAACAGGGAGACAAGGAAGGACCTAGTCTGAGATGATAGGGACATGACAAGTTTTAAGGGTCACACATGTGTCTCTCCCATTCTATGAAGTTTTAATAGCATCAGCAAGTGGCTGTGTTGCTCTGGTTGATCAGGACAGAAATGGTGGCTGTCCCTGCAAGCTGATGGAGGAGGAACAGCCAGGCTGGGAGCTTCCTGCCAGTCTTTGTGGTCAGTAGAGACAGTGAGGACACAGCTACGGAGGAAGTTTCACAACCCCTGTGCATGGCCTCAGCGAAGGTATGACTGTGCCTACGGGATGATGGGGCCTTGGGCAGTGGGAGTAGTGACCGGCTGTCGACAGCTCTGGGGTGTTCTACAATGATCTGCAGGTGACTTCACTTCTTTGGGCCTCAGTTTACCCCTCTTTCAATTGGAGATGTCACCTGATGGCTTAGTAAGTGTCCTTCCACTGATAAGGACATCAAGCTTGAACCTAGAGCCAGCCAAAGCTGAGTTTGAAAATCACCTTCATCGTTTTCTAGCCCTGCCATATAGGTCACACGAATAAACAAACATACAAATGCAAAATAAAGCAGAGCTAGGAGATCGATGATGGCAAAAGTTGTCCCTGCAGTTTCCTTTTTCATATTTAATCTTTAAATTGAGATATAATCCATACACCATAAATTCACCCCTTTAAAGTGTATAGTTCAAAGGGGGTATTTTTTTTTTTGTATATTTGCAAAGTTGTGCCACCATCTGCTGCCTAATTCCAGAACATTTCCATCTCCCCCCAAAAGACCCCACAACCATCACTCCCCAGTCCTCCCTCTCCCTGCAAATGCTAATCTGCTTTCTGTCTCTATGGATTTGTCTGTTCTGAACATTTCCTATAAATGGGATCATACAATATGTGGCCTTTTATGTCTGGCTTCTCTCATTCAGCATAAAGCTTTTAAAGTTTATTCGTACTGGTAGCAGGTATCAGTACCTCATTCCTTTTTACAGCTGAGTAATATTCCACTGTATGGATGGACTACAGTTTGTTTATCCGTTCTTCCATTGATAGACATTTAAACAGTTCCCAGTTTTTGGTTATTATTAATAACATTGCTGTAAACATTCATGTACAGGTTTTTGTGAGGATGTATGTTTTTAATTCTTTAGGGTATGTACCTAGGGATGGAAATTGGGGTCATGTGGTAACTCTGTTTAACTTTTTGAGGAACTGTCAAATTATGTTCCAACAGTTTGTAAAGCCATTGCTACACCATTCCTGTCTCTTGCAGGAGCAAAACAATACATCAATACTCCTTTCTCCCCACTTTTTCATGCTTCATTTTCACCTTTCTCTTCCAATCTGTTCATCATCAGGATTCTGTTCCAAACAGACAGAACTCTCCTTAACATGAATCTTGGAGCCAGTCCTTACAATAATAATTGTAATGATAAAAATTAATAATTGTAATAATAAAAATAATAAATTCTTCCACCTCTTTATATTTCTTTCTACTCTATGACACACTAGAATATTTTACAATAAAAATATGTCATGGTTGTTATCAGAAAATCACATTTTCTTGATGAGGAAAAAATAAAGTCTCCAGAAACATTTCCTGTGTGTCCTGCACTGGCTGCTGTGGAAAATTATCTTTAGACTCTGAGGTCCTTGAAGTCAGGGGCTGGGATGGATTCGTTCCTGTATTTCCAGGAACTGTGTCAAGCTATAGAAGTCCCCAGAAATTGCCAACTCTTTCTTCCCACCAGGAAGAAGCGTTTTCTTTCTTCCTTTTTTCCTTCCTTCCTTCCTTCTTTCCTTCCTTCCTTCCTCCCTCTCTCCCTCTCCTCTCCTCTCCTCTCTTCCTCTCTCCTCCCCTCCCCTTCCCTCTTCTCTCTCTCTCTCCCTTTCTTCCTTGCTTGTTTTCTATTAAATTTATTGGGGTGACATTGGTTAATAAAATTATGTAGGCTTCAATTGCACAATTCAATAATATATTATATGTATATTGCGTTGTGTATTCATCACTCAAAGTTAAATTTCATTCCGTCACCATATATTTAACCCCCTTTACCCTTATCTCCCTCCCTTTTGCCCTCAAGAAGGGCTATTTTGAAAGGGGATGTAGGAGATAGATGTTTACTGACTCCGTTTCCCCCAACCCCTATGGATTCCTAGAAATTTGTCTTTCTCCTCTTGTCACTGTGATGTGAGTTATTTGGGGAAGCCTGGG
Organism: Pteropus vampyrus; assembly: GCF_000151845.1. Classification (NCBI taxonomy): domain Eukaryota; kingdom Metazoa; phylum Chordata; class Mammalia; order Chiroptera; family Pteropodidae; genus Pteropus; species Pteropus vampyrus. The sequence goes on along the minus strand of NW_011889526.1, from coordinate 161,551 downwards.
TGTGAGCCACAGGGAATCCAGATTAGTAGCATCTTCCCCTCAACCCCCGCCCCACCTTAGAACTTTTACTGCTCACCCCCATGTCCCTCATACATGTCCACTGCCCCCACACAGCTCCAGCTCCCTTCCTGTTCTCTCAGCCTCCATGCTTCTTCCCTTGATCACCCACCACAGCAGCCCTGAAAGACCTTCCTTAACAGGGATCTGACTCTATCCCTCTCCTGCTCAAAACCATGCCATGTCCTGTAATGGAATCTCACTTAGCCATGAAAAGGAATGAAGTACTGATATGTGCACCAACATAGATGACCCTTGGAAACACTACACTAAGTGAAATCAGCCAGATATAGAAGGTCACATATTTTACGATTCCATTTATAGGAAATGTCCAAAACAGACAAATTCATAGAGAGAGAAAGTAGATTGATGGTTGCCAGGGGCTAGGGGAAGGGGAAATGCCAAGTGACTCTCTTTGTGGATATGGGGTTTCCTTTTGGGGTGGTGGACAAGTTCTAGAAATAGATAGTGGTGATGTTACACACTATGGCCAAGCTATTTAATGTCTCTGAATTGTACACTTTAAAATAGTTAAAATGATGAATTTTATGCACTGTGTATTTCACCTAAATTTAAAAAAAAAAATACTCCATAGCTCCTCATCATCCTCAGAATAAAGTCCAAGTGTGGATGCTTAATAAACAATTATTTATGAGAAAGTCACCCAGATAGCAGCTGGGGCATCTCTGGCTTTTAAAACTCTCAACTCTGAGGTTTTGAAAAATGCAAAGTTATCCCATACTTTAAAAAACTATTATTATATAAATGTGTTTCTTTCTTTCTTCACAACTGCTCTATACTAAGACCTTCTGAGGACAGTTGATGGAGGTCCTCTGCAGAAGTCCAGCTCCCTGCAGATGTGAAATTGGACCAGCAGCATCAGCACCAACTGGGAGCCTGTTCGAAATGCAGACTCAGAGCCACTAAATCAGAACCTTTATTTTAATAAGATCCCCAGGTGATTCACATGCACATTGGGGTTTGAGAAACATTAGGTAGTGATATGGTTTTGAGATTGTACCCAGAAATGGTCACTAACCCCAATTCCATTCCTTAAATAACCTCTGGATCTATATTCTTTGCATATTGTGAATCCAGCTGTATTCTGAGTCCAGAAAATGTGATTGGCCCTCACAAGTCTCCACTTTCCCTTGAGTGTATCTGTCCAATCCCTAACTCTAGCAGCAATGGTGTTGAGTAGGTAGACTTCCAAGGATGATGTCAGTTGAAGGAAAAAGGAAGTGAGAGCAAGAAAATTAAAGTATGCTACATTTGAGGCTCGGGGCCAAACAACTCCACTCCGAGCATCTCATTTAAGGCAGGTAATAGAAGGACTTAACCTGTGTCCGAGTTCTTCCTTCCTTTGCCAAGCCTTTGGAGATTTAGAGTGAAGGTAAGGTGACTTTTCCAAGATAACACTGCTGGTAAAGTGGTGAGGCGTGGAGTAGGGGCAGGAGGAACATGTAAAGCCTGGAGGATCTCCATGTTGCACCCCTGTCCCTGCAGAGACCACAGAAACTCATTCGTCTTCCCGAAACACCTTCACGTTGGTGCTGTGCTCAAAAAACTTCATTGATTTCCTGCTACCTGTGACAACTGCCCATTTTTATGAATTCTGGTGGAAAAAAACAAGAGTCATGATTTCCCTCTGTCTCCCGCATCACGCCAGCTCTTTCATGCTTCTCATCAATCCAGACCAACAACGATAATAAAAACCCTTTGCAACTTTCCGCTTCAACCTCTCCTCAGCACTAACAACTATTCGATGAGCATCCTCCCCCAGACTGTGGCCTTTTAATTCACCAGGAGGTGACCCCATGGTCTGAAAGAGATTGGATGTCTAACTTTGCTCTAGTCTAGCTGTGTGACATTGCGGAATCCATATACCTCTCTGGGATTTTGTCTCCTCATCTGGAAAAGAAAATGCCTGGAAGAGAAACTTGCCAATATTGGCCCATGGGTCACAGTCACGTTCATTCACATTCCATTGGCTGATGCGAGTTACCCGTCCAAGGCTGACACCAATGGGAGGATGTCTAATAGAGAAGTGGAGTAATGGTTTTGATGGTAGTACAATGGACTACAGACACTAGTGAGACAAGGAAAACAGTAGCTGGGACAAAGGAAAAAGCCTGTTTGGTCTTTTCATGAGTGGAATGGCAATTTCCTAATTTCTCCCCATTTCCTCTTCTTCAACCCCGTTGGTGAGGCAGGGTGGGGCAGGGCAGGCAGGAACTGGAGGGTGAGGAAGCTTTATTTCAACAGCAAGACTTTCCTGTGTCTCATTCCTACAGCCTCTGCCTGTGCGTGACGAGATGGCGGCCATATTGGAATTGTTCGTCCTGTGTGTAGAAACATTCTAGGCTACAGCTGCTTTCCTTCAGGGTTCCTAGCGTCCCCATGCCCCGAACCGTGGTCAAAGATGGCCTTTGTCGCCTGTCTGTCTACTTGGAAGAACTGGAGGCTGTGGAGCTGAAGAAGTTCAAGTTACACCTGGGGACAGCGACAGACATGGGGGAAGACGGGATTCCCTGGGGACGAATGGAGACAGCTGGTCCCTTGGAAATGGCTCAGCTGCTGGTGGCCCATTATGGGATAGGAGAGGCCTGGGTGCTGGCACTGAGCATCTTTGATCGGATCAACAGGAAGGACTTGTGGGAGAGAGGACAGAGAGAGGACCTGGTGATGGGTAAGGAGGTGGTGATGAGACCTTTAGGGCTGCAACCCACCAATCTCCTTCTTTCTGATAACCACTGAGCCCACAAGACCTGACTTCTAACTTATCCCCTTAGTCTTTGTTCGTGCTGCATTCTGCCTGGGACACCCTCCCTCTATCTTCTTTGCCTGGAAAATTGTTATTTATCCATCAGAATCTTGGAGGTGCTACCTTTCTTGTGAGTTCTTTGCTCTTCTCCTCCCTCCTCTTGTCCCTCTCTTAGCGACCCCACTCTTGTGCCTCTTTAGCACTCAGATTTCTTTGATTGTATCTTCTGTCCTATTAAATAATCAAAATGACACACTTATTGGTTCCCTGTGATAATAAGGTACCCATTGTGTGTAATGAGGCTTTGACACATTCAGTGTCTAAAATACTGTGTGATGAATTTATTATTTTGTCTACTACTTAAATGTGAAAACTGAGGCTCAGAAAAGAAATGATTTGCCTCCAGAAAAAAGCCCATGAGACAGTACATGCCAAGTGCTTAACACAATGCCCTGAAGATAGTAAGTACTCAGTAAACAGCAGCTTTTATTGAATGTGGCAGAGATGACATTTGAACTCTGTTCCTGCCCCACCCCCACCCCTGCCCAGGGCCATTAACTTTATTTTATTTTATATTTTTAAATTAATTTATTTTTTATGGTAACATTGTTTAACAAAATCTGGTAAATTTCAGCTGTACATTTTAACAGTAAGGCATATATATATTGACATTGTGTGTTCACCTCCCATAGTTAGATTTCTTTGTCACCACATATTTGATCCCTTTTATCCCATCTGAGCTCTGGTTTTTAATGTCACTTGTCACCCCTAATGGAATGTGGGTCCCTCAAGAGCAGGGAGATTTCTGACTCTTTATTTGGTTCTCTGAGATTACAGTGTCTGGCTATGGCCAGGAACAGAGTAAGTCTTGGCAAATGTTTGTTGAATGAACATTTATGTTGTGCCAACACCTGGCTATGCACAGTCACTTCTGTGAGGCTTAGTGTCTCAAAGGATGTGTGATGGCAGTGCTGTGTCAGTAAATGTTGAACATCTCTGAAAAAAAAGCAAACAAACAGTCTTTAATGAGGCTGAAAACACAAAGGCTCTGGTTCGTGGCTTTTGCTATTTCCATTGTGTAAGTATCAGCAGCATGGCTGATTTTAAGTTACTATACGATGTCACCTGGCTTGTAATTTATAGAAATTTAACAGTAGGCTCGTGAGCTGGAAATGTGCAATGGGAAGATAATCTCTTAAGGCCTTCCCAGATCTGATCTTACATGATTCCCTCTCTCCTTGTCTCCATTCTTGGAGAATATTGAAGGTGCATTGGACTTGGGGAATATGACATTGGGTCACATTTTTACTTAGAAACATAAATGAAAAAGTGCTATCAGCAATAAAGAAAAAGACAAATGTATTCATGTGTGATTCAGTAGAATTGTATTTACTTAGAGAAGTTTTATATTTATTTTAAGAAATTCAAATAATATACAAGTATAAATTCCCTCCTTTCTCCCCATCCCACCTAAGTCTTTCCTCAGCACTAACAATTGGGAACTATTTAATGAGTATCCTTCTCCAGACTGTGTCCTTTTAATTCCTGAGGAGGTGACCCCTTGGTCTTAAGGAGATCAGATGTGTAGTTTTGCTCTAGTCTAGCTGTGTGACGTTGAAGAATCCATGTACCTCTCTGGGCTTCTCTCTCCTCTTCTGTAAGACAAAGGGGATTGGACTAGATCATGTTTGTATATAACATGTTTTCACATGTTAATGTACGTAAGAGTCACCTGGACACCTTGTTACGAATGTGGAATCAAAGACCCACACCAGGGACTCTGGTTCAGCAGGTCTGGGGCACCAGGAATCTGCATGTGGAAGTGGGTGGTAGCATGCTTCATGCGTGTTTTAGGAAATGCTAAGGTACAACATCTTTGAGGTCTTTTTCAGCTATAATATTCAAGAATTACTTTTTTTTTTAATTGTGATAAATTATCTGAAGTTACATTGGTGTTTATTTTCTATACATTGGCTTCTCCATTCTATTAGAATGTAAGGTCCATGGAGCATATTGCCAATGACTAGAAAAATGCCTGGTGACCAGTATATGTATATTTGTTGGATGGATGAATGGATGGATGGATGGATAGATGGATGGATGGATGGATGGATGGATGGATGGATGGATGGATGGATGGATCAGACATGGCTGAGGGCTGAAGGGGAGATGGGAATCCAAGCTGACTCAGGACTTCCTGCCTGAGAAGACTAATTGGGTGGGTAGAGGTACCAGTCACCATGATATGGGTACCCAGGAAGGAAATTGGGTTATGAAAAAACAAATGTTTTCAACAATAGTGTGTGTGAGTTGTTGGCTGAACATTCTGGGGTGTGGGTGGGCAGAGAGTTATCATGTAAACAGTTTGATGTAGTAGTGGCTAATGTTGAGAGCTAGCCAGATATGTGCTATCTGATCTCCCCAAATTTCTCTTCCAGATACTTCACCTGGTGGACTATCCTCGCTGGGGAGCCAGTCAGCATGTTCTCTGAAAATCTTTACTGGAACTCCAAGAAAAGGTGAGCTATGAGCCAGGTATCCATTAGAACGCATTGGGCTACACATATTAAACTATCCAGCTGAGAGTAGATCAAGCACAAAAAGGCATTTACTTCATGTTTGCATATAACAAGATGGGGTGGGTTAACAACACCATCGAAGCCCCAACTTCTTCCTCTTTCAATTCTATCAACCTCCCTATGTTGGCATTTTGTTCCAAGGATTTTCACCTCATGGTTGCTAGATGGGGACCAAATCACCTCATAGAAAAGAATTCTTAGCAGGGACAAAAACGAAGGCAAAAGCTTTCTTCCTCAAGAGACTGTCATTTTATCCAGGAATAAAACTCTTCCAATAAGTTTCTTTCCCTAAAGCAGTCATACCTGTGTAACACTTGGCCAGGACCGAGGCACATGCCTAATCCCAGACCAGCCACTGGCAAAGGGGAACTAAGTCACTCATGACTAATTTAGCAAAACCATCATCCATCCCTGTGGGCTTCTGAAGGGACAACTGAAATCAAGGGATCAACACCTACCACTTGAATAGAATCAAAATTGTTGGCAAGGAAGAAACAGGAGTATGGGCTGTTGGATGAATGGCAACACCACCAACAATAACACACTTCTTTCTCTACAAGGAAAGACTGTAAGACTTTTACAGAACCCAAAGATTGCTGTCACAATCACTTCGGTTCCACGCAAAAATGTTTTCTACATGAGACAGTATCAAAAGAGCAGTATACTTGGACTTTATAAACCTAGAAGTTTTAATATTGTTTATCAGTACACATTGAGAACTAATAAAATAACTATCTATGAAGAGATGAACAGATGAACAAAATATAGTATATATACAACCATGAAATATTACTCAGCCTTAAAGAAGAATGAAACTCTGATACTTGCTGTAACAGAGATGAATTTTAAAAAGCATTCTCCTAAGTGAAATGAGCCAAACACAAAAGGAAAAAATATTGCATAATTCCACTTGTACATAGTACCTAAAGTAGTCAAATTCATAGAGACAGAAAGTAGAATGGAAGCTGCTAGTGGCTTGGGGGGAGGGGAGAAATGGTGAGTCAGTGTTTAATGGGCATGATGAAAAAGTTCTGGGAAGAGATAGCGGTGATGGTTGCTCAACAGCATGAATGCACTCACCGCCACTGACTTGTACACTTGAAAATGGTTAAAATGGTAAATATTATGTATATTTCACCACAATTAAAAATAAAACAGTACATGCATTCCTTTTGAGACTTCTGGGGTCAAATTCAGATCTCTTTTTTACTTTCCCTTGGGCAGATATTATGGGCTTCTGTGACATCCAAATACAAAGGGACACATTTTCGTCCAAATCAAGGGTTTTCCACCTTCACTCTGTTGACACTTTGGGCGGGACAGTTGTGAGGGGCCTGTCCTGTGTATTGTGGGCTGTTGAGCTGTATCCCGGACCTTTATCCACTAGATGGCAGCAGCAGCACCCATAGTTGTGTCAACCAAAAAATAGCTCCAGATCTTGCTGAATGTGCACTGGGGTGGGGGTGGGGAGGCACGATCGCCCCATTGAGAGGCATATTCTACATTGCTCAAAGACATCTATACCAAACAGCCTTTCCCAAAGAGATTTTGAGCGAAGGATTTATAGAACGGATAAGTTCTCCATTGTAGACATGCATCTACCATTTTTCAGAGAAGTCACCAAAAACTTAGGGAGCACTGCTTCCCTAAACTTTCAGCCTCATGCAAACCATACAGCGATCTTGCTAGCGACACAGTTTCTGATTCAGTAGGTGGGGAGTGGGGCTCAAGATTTCGCATTTCCAACCAGCTCCTTGATGAAGCCACGTGGAGTTTGGTGTTCCTTCACCAGGAGAGTACAAGGGTACAGCTGGAGGAGGGTGACACATTCCCCTAGAGATGCACTTCATCAGCCTGAAAGCTGATTCCGACACTCTTTGGCTCATGGACCACCGTTTGAGTAGCAAGATTAGAGTCTTGTGTGTAAAAACGCTTTCCATGTCCATGCCTCTGCCTCCCACCAGCAGGGGTCTTTACACAGAAGTACCAAGGTACTCAGGCTCCATCTTGAATCCTGTTCCAAGGATATTGCAGAACAAGGAGGCACTAGGCCCTGGTGTGCTTTAACTCAAGAATTCATGAAAGGTTGCTGATGCATCTTCCACGCACCCTTCATTCCTCCCTATCAGATCCGCGGGAAACCTACAGGGACTACGTCCGCAGGAAGTTTCGGCTGATGGAGGACCGCAACGCGCGCCTGGGGGAATGCGTCAACCTCAGCCACCGCTACACCCGGCTCCTCCTGGTGAAGGAACACTCAAATCCCATGTGGGCCCAGCAGAAGCTTTTGGACACAGGCTGGGGACACGCGCGAACCATAGGACACCAGACCAGCCTTATCCAGATGGAGACCCTGTTTGAGCCAGACGAGGAGCGTCCGGAGCCTCCGCGCACAGTGGTCCTGCAGGGGGCGGCGGGGATGGGCAAATCCATGCTGGCCCACAAGGTGATGCTAGACTGGGCCGACGGGAGGCTCTTTCGGGACAGATTCGACTACGTCTTCTACATCCACTGCAGGGAGATGAACCAGAGCGCATCAGATCAGAGCGTGCAAGACCTCCTCTCCAGCTGCTGGCCTGAACCCAGCGCGCCCCTTTGGGAGCTCGTCCAAGTTCCCGAGCGCCTCCTTTTCATCATCGATGGCTTTGACGAGCTCAGGCCCTCCTTCCACGATTCTCAGGGACCCTGCTGCCTCTGCTGGGAGGAGAAACAGCCCACAGAGCTCCTCCTTAGCAGCCTAATTCGGAAGAAGCTGCTGCCAGAGCTGTCTTTGCTTATCACTACCAGGCCGGCGGCCTTGGAGAAGCTGCACCGCCTGCTGGAGCATCCCAGGCACGTCGAGGTCCTGGGCTTCTCTGAAGCCGAAAGGAAAGAGTACTTTTACAAGTATTTCCACAACACGGAGCAGGCGGGCCAAGTCTTCAACTTCGTGAGGGACAATGAGCCCCTTTTCACTCTGTGTTTTGTCCCTTTGGTGTGCTGGGTGGTCTGCACCTGCCTCAAGCAGCAGCTGGAGGGTGGGGGACTTTTAAGACAGACGTCCAGGACCACAACAGCAGTGTATATGCTCTATCTTCTGAGTCTGATGCAGCCCAAGCCAGGGTCTCCAACCCTCCAGCCCCCGCCCAACCAGAGAGGGCTATGCTCCTTGGCAGCAGATGGTCTCTGGAACCAGAAAATCCTATTTGAGGAGCAGGACCTCCGGAAGCATGGCCTGGATGGGGTTGATGTCTCTTCATTCCTAAACATGAACATCTTCCAGAAGGACATCAACTGTGAGAAGTTCTACAGCTTCATACACCTGAGTTTCCAGGAATTCTTTGCGGCCATGTACTACATCATGGATGGTGGGGAGAGTGGGGCCAGCCCACACCAGAACCTGAGGAGGCTGTTGGCTGAGTATGCGTTTTCTGAAAGGAGCTTCTTGGCACTCACTGTCCGTTTCCTGTTCGGGCTTCTCAATGAGGAGACGAGAAGCTACCTGGAGAAGTGTCTTTGCTGGAAAGTCTCGCCTAACATCAAGGTGGAGCTGTTGCAGTACATCCGAAGCAAAGCTCAGAGTGAGGGCTCCACCCTGCAGCGGGGCTCCTTAGAGTTTCTCAGCTGTCTATACGAGCTTCAGGAGAAAGAGTTCATCCAGCAGGCCCTAGGCCACTTCCAAGTGGTTGTGGTCAGCAGCATCACCACAAAGATGGAACACATGGTCTCCTCCTTTTGCATGAAGAACTGCAGGAGCATCCTGGTGCTGCATTTGTATGGGGCTGCCTACAGTGCGGACGAGGAAGACGGGGCAAGGTGGACTTCAGGGCCCCGGATGCCTCTGACACCATCGTAAGTATTCGTTGGGGCTCGCTGGACAAGTTCATGCTCTTACCTGGGGGTGATGTTGCCCCTGCCCCAGGACACACTCAGTAATTTCTGGAGAAAGACTTGGTTGTAGCAACTTGAGGAGATGGGAGCGGGAATACTGGCATCTAGTGGGTAGAGGCCAGGGACACTGCAAAAACATCCCACTGTGCTCAGGACAGCCCCCCAAAAACAAATATGATCTGCCTCCAGATGTCAGTAGTGCCCAGGTTAGTTTCCTGCTCTCAAACAATGCTCTTTAGTACTAAATTGGGGCCCATTGTCAAGGGGAATGTTTTCGATCAACAAATATCATCCAGGCAGTTGTCTACTCATGAATGATTGGATAAAGAAGATGAGATGTGTTACATATATACAATGGCATACTACTCAGCCAGAAAAAGATGAAATATTGTCATTTGTGCCCACATGGGTAGACCTAGAGGGTATTGTGCTAAGTGAGATAAGTCAGGTGGAAAAGGACAAAAACCATATGATTTCACTCATGCAAAATAAAAACAAAAAAGTAACCAACCAACTAACAAAACAAAACAAAAACTCATAGATACAGACAACAGATTGGTTGTTGCTAGAGGGGAAGGAGGTAGGGGGTAGGGTGAAATGAGTAAAGAGGGTCAAAATATGGTGACGGATAGAAACAAGACTTTGGGTGACGAACATGCAATAGAGTATACAGACATCACACTATAATGTCGTGTATCTGAAGCTTACATAATGTTATTAACCAATGTTACCTCAATACATAAAAATACATACACCTCTGAGATGAAATCCATGTCCCATCCCGAGTCCCAGGGTTTAAGTCTGGTTTCTACTACTTGCCAGCTACATGACCTTGGGCGAGTAACACAGAGTCATTCGGAAGATAAATTAAAATGAAGATGATAGAATGCTTTATAAATTATGAAGTGACAGTCAAGTGCTGAACGTAGTCATTGTAAAGCGACTGGGAAAACTAGACTCGACCTGTCGTTCCTTCATGCAGACCTGAGAGGAATATTTTGCCAGATGCCTACAGTGAGCAACTTGCCGCTGCCCTGAGCACCAACCCGAATCTGATGGAGCTGGCTTTGTACCGCAATGCCCTGGGGAACCGGGGCGTGAAGCTGCTGTGTCAAGGGCTCCAACACCCCAACTGCAAACTTCAGAATCTGAGGTGAGCCTAGACTGGTTGAATACCTTCTAAAGGCCCCGCCAGGCCCTGTTGTGGGCCCTAGTCAGAAAGGACACAAAATAGTGTCAGTTCGAATCACCATGACAAAGTGCCACAGACTGGGTAACTTAAACAATAGAAATTTATTTCTCACAGTTCTGGACACTGGAAGTTTGAGATCAAGGTGTCGGTAAGGCTGATTCCTTCTGAGGTCTCTCTCCTTGGCTTGTAGATGAACGTCTTCTCCCTGTGTTCTCGCATGGCCCTCCCTCTGTGTGTGTCTGTGTCTGCATCTCTTCTTATGAGGATACCAGTCAGATTGGACTAGGTCCCACCCATATGACCTCATTTTACTTAAGTCACCTCTTTAAAGACCCTCTCTCCAAATGCAATTGCACACTGAGATATGGGGGCTTAGGGCTTCAATATATGAATTTCGTGGGAGACACAGCTTGGCCCATAGCAGATGGGGATCGATATTAGTTCAGGTGTCATTATCTCTCACTTTTCTTAATTTTATCTGCCCCTTTCCAGGCTTCTTATCTCATACCTGCTGTTTTCAAACTATATTATCAAGCTACAGTAATTAAAACAGCATGGCAAAAAGACAGATATGTAGACCAATAGAATAGAATAGAGAGCCCAGAAATAAACCCATTCATATACAGCCAAAGATCTCCAACAAAGGTGCCAAGATTACACAATGGAGATGTCTAGAAGAGGCAAATCCATAGGGACAGAAAGCAGCATGCTTGCTGCCCGGGGCTGAGAGGAAGGGGGAATGGGGAGTTATTATTTAACAGGTACAGAGTTTCTGTTTTGGAAGATGAAGTTCTGGAGATAGATGGTAGTGATGGTCACAAAGTAGTGTAAATATGCTTAGTGCCACTGCACTGGATACTTAATGGTGAATTTAGGGACCAGACTAATCAGGGGACCACTTTATGTGAATGTCTAACCATTGCACTGCACACCTGAAACTAATATAAAATAATATAGAATGTCAGCTGTAGTTGAAAAAATAAAACTTTAAAAAATGGCGAATATCATGTTAAGCTTTCAAGGTACTGTAACCCTGCCAACCAGCAAGTGTGACCCAGTGAGCACCTTGGGACCTGCTTCTTCTCATAGTGATAGGGAAAGAAAGAAGTGGAGAAGAGAGGATGGGAGGGATCTTGGATCTCTCTCCCAGGGGCAACCTCTGTGAAAGCATTGCCTTGAATACAAAGCACGAAAAACTTTTCACACTGTTCTTGTTGCTTTTATTTATTTTTATTGAGGTAGTATTCACTTACGAGGCAACAATTTTCTTTGTTGGGTATATTGCACAAGATTGTGCAACATATCCCCATGATCTAATTCCAGAACATTTTGATCGCACTAAGAAGAAACACCCCTACCACAAGCAGCGACTCCTCCGATGCCCTTGCCTCCAGCCCCTGCCAACTACTAATCTTTCTTTGATTTTAGAAAAACAGAAAAACAGGTATAGACCATAAGAGAGAGGGTGAGAAAGGACAAGGGACAGAAATCCCACTAAAGGACCACAAAGGAAATGACTGGCTCTCTTCTTCTTTCTATTCCAGGCTGAAGAGGTGCTTGGTCTCCAGCTCTGCCTGTCAAGACCTCACAGCTGCGTTGATGACCAATAAGAACTTAATGAGGATGGACCTAAGCAGCAATGACCTCGGGCTACCAGGCCTGAAGTTACTCTGTGAGGGGCTCCAGCACCCCAAGTGCAGGCTGCAGATGATCCAGTGAGTCCTAATCTGCGCCATCTTCCTGGGCAAACTCCTTGTCTCCCGGGCTTGGAATAGCAGATGACTCCCAAGTCTCTATCTGGAAATTAGGGCTGCACTTCGACCCATGACTCATAATCTGACTTAGACTCTGCACTTCAGAGAACCTCTTTCTGGCCTCCTCTGACCCCACCATTCCCACATGGTGAGGAGTCCCTGGGGCCACCAGCCCACCCAGAACCCACTCTCATCCTGAGGAGTCGGAACCCCTGAACTCCCCATGCCAAGACTTTTTCATTGCACAGCCCCCTTCTGCAATGCCACTGTGCTAGAAAGACCACTGAGTTTTCCCACCTGTGCATCTCCCTTACCACTTACACAGTTTGCTTCTGACACCTATGGTCACCAAATGTGTGTGGGTGTGTGTTGGGGGGGGGCGCGTTCTACCATACCAAGCCATTTTCTGGGGCACCAGCTGGGTGTCCTACAATTTTATGCAGTTCTGATACTATTGCCCTGGAGAAAGTGTCACATCCCACAGGTTAAGGGCTCAGTCCCAGGGGACCGCTCTCCCCAACTTCAGATGACAGTTGCAAGTCCAGGTGGTCACCTGTGTTTCTGACTGATGGGCTACACATCAGAGGTTCCCATGACCTCCTCAGGTTTGATTAATTTACTAGGGCGGCTCCCAAAACTCAGAGAAATGCTTATATTTACCAGTCTATCAAAAGGTGTGAAAAAGGACTCAGATGGACAGTCAGATGATGACATGCATAGGGCCAGGCATGGGAGGGTCCCGAGCATAGGAGCTGCTATCCTGATGGATTGGAATGTGTCACCCTCCTGATATGGATGTGTTCACCCACTTGGAAGTCTTTGAGCACCCTACTATTGGAATCTTATGGAGGCATCCTCACGTGGGCAGGATCAATAAGTAACTCTGTTTCCAGCCCTTCTCCCCTATCTAGAGTTTGGGGGTCAGGCTGAAAATTCCAAGCTTCTAAGCATTGCGTGGCGTTCTAGTCAGTCACCAGCCCCTATCCAGAAGCCCACCCAGAGTCACCTCGATAGAACAAAAGATGCTGCTAGTGCTCTCATTACTGAGGAAATTGCAAGGATTTTAGGTCGTCTGTGTCAGGAACCAGGGGCAGAGACCAGTATACGTATTTTCTGTTATCTCACAGCCACCCTCATTCTGCAGCTTTCGAGAACCAGCCCAAAGTCTCCCCTAATAGCACACACTGTTTGCTGAGTTAGGTGGCTCCTCGGCCATGATGGTTTTGATGGACATTAGCTCGCGTTGACTGAGCACTCTCTATGTCAGACCCAGCCTCACATCCTCAGCCTTTAGTAAATTATGTAGTCCTCGCAACAGCCCTCTGAGGTCGGCTCTGTTATTATCCTTATTTTAGAGTCAATGAACCTGAGACACTGTAGCACATGAAACCAAAAACTGAGACTTGATGGACACTTGCTTGAGGTCAGAGGGATAGCGGGTGGTGGAGATGGGGGCAAAAGCAGGCCGCTGAGCTCTAGAGACCCCTCTGAGCTGTTGTGCTACACTGCCTTAGTGGCACAACCTACATTGAATTGTAACTGCTACTTCTTTGTCTTATTAGACAGGACGCTCCTTGCTAGAGATCATGAAGTCTTGTCCTTCTCTGTAGCTTTAGTGACACATGTGGGTTCATGTTGCTAACCAAATGGGCCAGGGGATGAGCCATCAGGATGCAGAAAATCAAGATGGTACCCCCTCCAATGTTTCTTTCCTCCTGAGGTTGAGGAAGTGTCACCTGGAGGCCCAAGCTTGCCAGGAGATGGCCTCAGTGCTCAGCACCAGCCGACACCTGGTGGAGCTGGACCTAACAGGAAATGCACTGGAAGACTTGGGTCTGAAGCTGTTGTGTCAAGGCCTGAGAAACCCTGTCTGTAGGCTGCAGATCTTGTGGTGAGTTCTTTGTGGGGCCATCTCAATAAGAGGCAGATCTCCTCATGTTGAATGATGCTGTGACTATGTATTCATTGTTTGTACACCCGTATTCAGAGCAGCATTATTTGCAGTAACCAAGAAGTGAAAACAACACAAATGTCCATCAGTGGGAGAATGGATAAACAAAATGTGGTCTCTATATACAATAGAGCATTATTCTACCTTAAAAAGGGAGTGAAATTCTCATATGGGCCACAACATGGACAAACCTGAAGACATGATGCTAAGTGAAATGTCAATCATGAAAGACAAAGATTATATGAGGTAACTAGAATAGTCAAATCCATAGAGACAGGAAGTAGAACAAAGGTTGTCAAGGGCCAGGGCAGGAGGGGATGGGGACTTATGTAATGAACACAGAGTTTCCATTCTGGAGATGAATCATGATGATGCACAACAGTGTGAATATACTTAATACCACTAAACCGTACACTTAAAAGTGGTTAAAATGGTAATTTTTATGTTATGTATTCATTCTGCGTATGTGTTATACTTTGTTTATCCATTCATGGATGGACGCTTGGGTTGCTTTCACCTTTTGGCTATTTTGAATAATGCTGTTGTGAACATGGGTGAGCAAATATTTCTTTGAACCCCTACTTTCAATTCTTTTGGGCGTGTAACCAGAAATGGAATTGATGACTCATTTGACTATTTTTAATTTTTTGAGGAACCACTATACCATTATCCACAGCATCTGCACCATTTCACATTCCTACCAACAGTGCACAGAAGTTCCAATTTCTCCATATCCTTTCCAGTACTTGTTATTTTCTGGGTTGTGTTTTTGTCTGTTTGCTTTTCTTTTCTTTCTTTCTTTCTTTTTTTTTTTTTTAATAATGGCCATTCTAATGGGTGTGATGTAGTGTCTCATTGTGGTTTTGATTTTCATTTCCCTAATGATCAGTGATGTTGTGCATCTTTTTGTGTGATTTGTGGCCATTTATATATCTTCTCTGGAAAGGTCCACTCCAGGCCTTTGTGTGTTTTTTAAAAATGAGTTGTTTGAGAATGCATTGCTTTGAAGATTGGAAGTAGGGAGGAAAAATTGGCATTATATAGAAAAAACTCCATAACATATGTTGAATAGGTTGAAGATTTGCCACCTCACTGCTGCCTCCTGTGAAGACCTGGCCTCCACCCTGAGTGTGAACCAGAGCCTGATGGAACTAGACCTAAGCCTGAATGACCTGGGGGATCCTGGGGTGCTGCTGCTGTGTGAGGGTCTCAGGCATCCCCAGTGCAAACTCCAGACCCTCCGGTGAGTCCCGCTTTGCTCACCATCATAGGAGTCCAAATTTTCAATCCTTGCCCTCCAGTCTGGTCTTACTGGGGCCATGCTCCTTCCCCTCTTTTCTTAACCTTTAGCTCCATCTGTGTCCTTTCAAAGAATTTTCTGTCGCAGGGCCTTTGCACCAGCTGCTCCTTCTTCCTGGAATTCCTTTCTGCTCTGCAGTCCTCCCTTTTTACCCTGATAACATCTGTTTTATCTGTTAGGACTCAAAACAAATACTTCTTCCCTTTGGATGCCTTCCCCAACCCTAAGATAAGGTCCTAGTTTTTTTATCCTCTTTGACTTTGGACTTCTCCTCAGCATCACTTATCAAAATCTGTTATTCGTGTGTATGTGTGTGGTATTCTAAAAGTGTAGGAATTGTGTCAACTCTGTTTCAATGGCTTTTATAAGACTTGGCTCAGAGGTGCTTAGAAATATATATCTTTTTAAGTGAATGAAGAGATGGATAACCAAATGAACAAAAAATGCAGCAAGGCTGTCTATTTTCAGAAAATTCTTTTTCTTTATAGTCCCAAAGGAGAGTCTTCTTCTTCTTCTTTTTTTTTTTAATGTTTAGAGGATTGGGATAAATCTGTGCCCCATTTTTTCCACCCTCTTTCATGGGAATCTTAGATTGCTCTGGGTCCTTCCCTCTTGTCCAGTGGCAGCAGGTCAGCCAGATATTCATATTTACACAGATCTTACATGTCACCTGAGGACACTGATACATGCAAAGGAAAGGGGACTTTAGGTTTTCACAGTATGGGTAACTATATCTAAGGACAAGCAGGAATTTTTGAAAATTTGAAAAAAACGATATAAAAGCTCTTTTGACTCTCTTAAGCTCCCAAATACGCTTCCAGTCTCAATGGTTGCCACACTAATTGCATGGAGCGTGGTTGAGAATGACACTTACGTCAAGGACATACACTCTAGCTTTGTGACCTGAGTAGGGCATGACACCTTTCAGAGCCTCAGTCCTCACACATGTCCTAATAATGGATAACAGTGACATTTTCCTCCTAATGGCTGTTATAAGAAACAAATGAAGTGATGCCCATAAATCACTTGTGTTATGGATTCGTATGTTCCAAAAATTTATGTTGAAGTCTTGACCCCCAAGTACCTCAGAATGTGACCTTGTTTGGAAATAAGGTCCATATCAATCTGTACTCGTTTGCTCAGGCTGCCATCACCAAATACCATAGCCTGGGGGGCTTAAACAATAGATATTTACTTTCTCACAGTTCTGGTGGCTGGAAGTTTGTGATCAAGGAGTCGACAAGGTTAGTTTCTCCTGAGACCTTGCTGTGTCCTTACATGATTCTCTCTGGAGACATCTAGTGTCTCTTTGTGAGTCTTCATTTCCTCTTATAAGGACATCAATCAAATTGGATAAAGGCACACCTAATGGCCTTATATTAACTTAATCACTTCTTGAAAGGCCCCATCTCCAAATAGTCACATTCTGAAGGACTAGGAGTTAGGGCTTCAAATGAAACTGGCGGGGAGGGAGACACAATCAGCCTGGGTTGGTGCAGATGAACTTAGTTCAGATGAGGTCATACTGGAGTAGGGTGGGCCCCTAAGAAGGTGCCTTTATGAAAAAGGCAAGTTTGGACAGACACACACACATGAGAACACCATGTGAAAGTGAAGGCACAGACAGGATGATGCTTCTCCAAGCCAGGGAATGGCAAAGGTCACCAGCAAACTCCCAGAAGCTGGGAGCAGGAGACTAGAACGAACTCTCCTTCACAGCCTCAGCAGGAACCAATCCTGCTGACATCTCGATCTCAGACTTCTGGCCCCCGAACCGGGAGATAATAAATGTTTGTTTAAGCCCCCAGTCTGTGGTGCTTGTTATAGCAGATCTATCCAACTCATCCACTTAGCTTGTACTAAACACTCAAGAGATATTAAACATTATCCTTCATTTTTTTCTTTTTGCTATTCTTGTGTTCCTTCCTTTTTCTCTCTTCCTTCCAGCTTCATTCCTGCCTGTTTCTTTCTTCTTCCCTCATTTTCTCTCTCAAGGGTAGCGATGGAGTCTATCATTCTCTCTGCACTGAGCATAGTGCCTGGCACAAAAGCCTTCCCAGGAGATATCCCCGGAGATGTCAGCTCTGCTCTGTGTACCGTGTCTTTCCAGGTTGGGGATTTGCCGGCTCAGCTCTGCAGCGTGTGAGGGTCTGTCCACCGTGCTCCAGCTCAACCGTCACCTCCGGGAACTGGACCTGAGTTTCAATGACCTGGGTGACAGGGGCATGTGGCTGCTGTGCGAGGGGCTAAGGCACCCCACATGCAGACTCCAGAAACTGTGGTGAGCGGCTGGCATTCAGGACTGGCGGTGGTGGTGTTGGTCCCTGGGGTGCCAGCGTTTGTTTGTCCTTGATTTTTCTATTGAAGAATTATCTCTCTATCACTTTGAAATATACAGGAGTCTACAGGTAAAAAGAAAAACTGTGCAAACAAGTCACAGAATACTTCACACTCTGGGGGAATACAGACAGGAAATGCTTCATTTTTCCTTCAGTCGTTGCCTCTAAACTTTTTCTGTAAAACCCCACTTTTCCCTGGATGTTGACTTGGGCAGACCCATGGCTTTTTGGTAACTTTTATATAATAAAAATTTAAAGTATAATAAATTTTCTAATCCAAGATGAACTATTGCTTCCTCCTTCTTCTAATACCAGCCTGGCCCCCAACCTGAAAGACTTACAAGTGGATCAGGCATGTCGACTTTTTAAATTGTCTTCTATTTCTGAGTCTTGCTTATCCAGGGCATTGGGTAACTGGGGATTAAGATGAGGGCTTGGGGACAGCTTTTCTCCCTTAATCAGTGCTGCCGAGGTCCCTCTGGGATGTCAGTACCCCCATCTAGCAGGCATCCAACTGCTACCCCTCTCATGGGGATTATATATGAGTTCTTCTAGGGGCCCATAGGAGGTGCCTCCACTGCCCAGGCTTCTGACGTAAATCAGTAAATCTAGTCAACCTCCTTACACAACCCCCTCCTCAGCTCTCACCACAGTCTTCTATTCCTGACCTTCTGTACCTGTCATGTAGGTGGTTCCAGTTCACGAAGCTGGTTTTTTTCTCTTGCAAGTCCAAGACTGTTCTCTTGTACCTTGTTTTAGAGGCTGGCATTGGGTGCCTCATGACATCTGCCAAACTAAGATTAAAATATTTCCATTTAACATCCCAGCTATGATACCACTGTGAGGAATAAATGATAAAGTTAAGTGTAAAGCCCTTAGAACTTTATCAGTTCTCAATAAATGCTACCTATTCTTGTTTGCATTGTAATGGCAGAGAATACAGGAAAGATACACAATTGAGGACAGAATAGAAATCACAGAGAATCAGATGGTATACTTCTGGGGCAGGTGGTGGCCCAATTCACACTGGCTTCTAAAATTTATTAACTGTAACCAAAGGACATTCTTCAGGCATGGCTCGAACTAGGCATTTGGAATCTTGATCTCCATTATCTTCTGTACTCATTGCTGTATTGGCTCCACTATCAGATCAGGTTAGCCTTGACTCTGCTTGGTAGCAAAATGCTTGCAACTTTGTAGATGACTTCTTTCCAAGTCCAAGTTCTGAAAGCAAAATCTCTAGGAAAAGCATGGTTCCGATTCACAGGCTCTAGGTGGATCCTGTGTCCAGCTGAACCACTTATGGTGGCTGGGGACACGGAAACCAACCAGCTTAGGCCTGGACCCTCTATTCACCTCTGGAGGTTGAGAACCATGTGAACCCCAGATGGACCGACACTGAGGTACCGATGAGAAATTGGGGTAGAATTCCCCAAAGGGGAATGGATATTTGGCCGCAAAGCTAACAGGTTTCTATTATAGATGAAGCTGTGAATGGAGAGGCATCCGTAAATGCCTCTCTGAACAGCTTGCCATCAGCACCGTGACCTGGACTGGTTTGGTTCTACTCTGCTTTCTTGTAAACTAGTCCCCTAAAATCTTTACCCTGATTCCTTATGAAAAAAGACTTTCCAAAAGTAGCTCATGATAATTTTTTCAACCAATTTTTTTTTCTTTAATCTTCAACAGGCTGGACAGTTGTGGCCTCACAGCCAAAGCCTCTGAAGATCTTTCTTCCATCCTGGGGGTCAACCAGACCCTGATAGAGCTTTATCTGACCAATAACTCCCTGGGCAACACCGGCGTCAGGCTGCTGTGCAAGCGGCTGAGTCACCCTGGCTGCAAACTTCGAGTCCTCTGGTGAGAGATGGTTCCTGGCTCTGGGTGGACAGGACATGGGGCTTGGGGTTAGGAGTGAAGATCAATAATTAAGATCCCCCTCTCCCAGTTTGGATAGACAAATAATCTAGAAAATTTGGGACTATTTCGTTTGTCATTCATTCATCTCATGTATGCAATTTGAATGGAATACAGAGGAGACCTCATGTTGCATCTTGGGCAATACCTCTACCATCTGCTTGGCTGTGCGGCTTTGGAGAATGCACTGAGCATCTATTTCCTAATCTGTCAAATGAGACCATCGTAGCTGAGTGAGAATCTGTAATTACTCTGCCTGGCCTCAAATTCTAATTCTATGACTTTCTAATTTTGTGGTGTATTTTATTTGGTAAATTATCCAACCTCTTAGTATCTCAATGTCCCTGACTATAAAAATAAGGGGAATAGTTACTTCTTCATATGATCATGAATTAAATGAGTTGACACATGTGAGGGACTTAAAATGGTGTGTAGCTTACTTAAGTAAGCATGTTTTCCAAGAGGACTTGGTTTCAAGTGAAGTACTAGATAATGGAATTATTTTACCAGTGCAAGATGCATGGAAGATTGGGTATATCAATCGAATGCCACAAGAGTGGTCTGGAATGATATTTCCCATCCTGTGTCCTCAGGTTATTTGGAATGGACCTGAATAAAATGACCCATAGAAGACTGGCAGCACTCCGGGTAACAAAACCTTACTTGGACATTGGCTGCTGACTGGTTTTGTCTGCTGGTTCTTCTCTTGAAGTTGGAACAGAGGGAGATCGCCCCAGGACCTGTTAATAACATAATACTCAGGCTCTATATTTCCTCAAGAGGCAAACTCGTAGGCAGAATAAGTCCTTTTTGTTTGAGGTATATATAATCAACATGTGATGGGGCTTGGGGCTCTAGTTTGGGGAATGTTGGTGACAAGGAGAGAATTTAGGGCCAAATTCTAGAGCAGGGGCTCTCAACCAAGGATGATTTTGCACATGCCCCCTCGACCCCCAAAAGGGGACACTGATAATGTCAGAAGACATTGGAGTAAGGGAGCTACTAGCATTTAATGAGTAGAAGCCACGGATCCTGCTAAACATTCTATAATACATTCTATAGTAAAGGCAGCCCCCTACAATTTAACTGAAAACGTCAATTGTGTCCAAGTTAGGAAGCCCCGTTCCCAGAGTTAGTGGTATAGTAAGAGTAGCTGACACCTGGTGTGATGCCAATAGTCCCACCAACAACCCTGGCAATCTTGTTTTGCACCATAACTGTCTCCTGGCTGGAGTCCATCAAACCATGGCTAGACACCGGCCACTATGAGGCAACCATAGGCTGACCAGTAACCTACACCAGGTTTTGGATGAAAACATGAAGGAAATCAACCAGAATTTTACTCTTGGGGACTTGAATCAGGGAACTTCAGATTGTAAAACTTCCCAAGAATGCTGTGAACATATGGTACCTAACCCAGTAACTGCTGTATAGAGAGACCAGAATTTACTAGGAAGCAGGGAGATTTGTACGGATATAAGCATTTAGTGGCCTTGTAACCTATGAAAAGTTGGAAAAGGAAGTAACTTAGATTCTGTGTACATGAATAAATACTCCATGACCACTCGCACATGTCCCTTGAAATCAAATTCTTGAATTACCAAACCCTCTTTGTGTACCTGGCCTGACCTCCAACCCCTTTCAGCAGCGTTTCCAAAAACAGCCCTTCTCACATTCAGAAGCTAGCTGAGCAAGAAGCCCGACTCATTGTTAATCCCTGTGCTGCCTTATAAAGATGAGGGCGAGGGCCACTAAAACCTGTGGGCAACATGTTGGATCACTGGCAGAGTTACGTGTGATGATTAAACAATTTCCCAGCTTTCCAAAGCAGAAGCCCAGCAACCAAGAGCTGATGGTAATCAAGATACTTGCTTCTGAAACTGGCAGTGAGGAAAATGATACGAAGGACTGGTGCTTAACATCAACCAATTTTTCCAAGAGTGGGTACTTGTGGCCACAAGCTACTTTTCTAAATGTATAATACTCCTGGTAGAGGATATTTTTTTTTGTAGGGGTTTCAAATGGCTAGGTACTTGGCCGAACACCTCATTAGTTGAGGTTCAGCTACTTTAGGGCAGAAGCCTTAATTCAGGAGACACACCCAATCATGAACCTTAGAGTGCTTTCAAAAATCTTATGGCTTTGCCTCTTTGCCCACCTCAATAACCAATGAAATGTGTGCAGAATTAAAATGCTGCAAGGCCACCACTAGTTTGAGGATACTTATGCTTTTCCATGTCTCTAAGACCCATGGGCCTTATGTGTATTCACATCCAAAGGGTTACAGCAAACAAACCAACACCTTAGGAGATTTTGGGGGGCCATAAATGTCTATGGATTAAAGTGAATGGGTCTCAGAAGCAACTAAGACCCATTGTCAAGATTTTACTGCTCTCTACCCATCCTCCCCACTCCAGACTGCTACATGCCACACTATTTACTAGTGTACTTGGAGGTAAAAAAAAAATTACACAAGGAGCATTACATGGACAACTTTTATTTTCTAATTGTACTTTGTACACTTAAATGTTACTATTCAATATCATTCAACACATTAATTGAAAGATGGACCGATGACTTAAAACTTTTAGAATTTACGAGGTTGTAGAACTAGCCACTTAATGACTAGTGACAAACTTATTTGGGAGATTCAGGAGTAAACTGAAGCCCGTTGTTCCCGACAATTGCCCCTGGGCTCTTTTTGATGCCAAAACCTCTTATGCAAAATACCCTCAGGGGAAAGCCAGGATGAAGCGGATTGGCATGTGCCAATCTGGATGGCGCCTAGCCCCTGATTAAGGGAGCGGTGACTCATGGTAATTGCTACCAGGCTGGTTGCTGCAATCACGCACAGGACCCAGGTTGAAGAGCAGTCTGGGGAAGTCAAAGAAAAGTTTAGCACGCTCAAAAAACCACTTTTCTAAATAGTAAGACGCTTTCCTCAAAACAATGACACACAAAAAGGGAGCACTTTCCAGTCCCAAAAACGGCAAGTGCCCCCTTTTTGAGTAACACGATCTGAGGTGTTGCACTCGTCCACGGAAGACACTAGTAGTGCAGGGTTCGCAGAGGAAATCTAGAAAATGCCAGAAACGGTCGTCATGGACTTGAAAGTAAATTGTTAAACGTTCGAGTTTCCCTTCCCATCAGCTAGCACTTCAGCTAGCGGCCCCCACTGGTTTACCAGGTAGCAGTTCCATGCTACGGCACTTCCTGTTTTCTAAAGCAACAGGATTCATTAATGAAAACCTATATAGGGAGGTTCCAAATCGGACTACTTGACCGGACAGCTTCGGGGCCCTTCAGTGGTGTCCACTGACACGCAAATAAGTGTGGCTCTTTCCACTTGTACACCCGAGCGCTTTTACATCTGAATGTCACAGGCGGAGCACTGCTACCCAAGTCCTTAGGCCACCAGGCCTGCACTGCTCAACGTATTGTGCCCCGTTGAGAATGAAACGTCAACCGCAGCCCACACTACCGGAAGTTACTAGCTCAATCGGTAAAACTCAAAAAATGGCGGCACTTTCGTAGTCAGAAAAGAAAGTGCCCCCACAGTTTGAGTTCCACAGGTTGAGAGTCCAGGGATGTCATCGCCAGCGGAAGGACTTACCAGGCAAAGAACTCTTGCAAAAGGATAAAAAGGTTAAGGCCGCCTTAATCTTAAAATCTGGAAAACATGTTAAGTTAAAATGAGAAATGGTTTAAAACAAGAACTTTTAACCAACTGCACAACTTGCATAGAATTGGATGTCCTAGAATTTAGCGCATGCACCCACGCCACCAAACCGAGACTTAATACTTAGGCTAATTACAGTTTCGGATTGGTAGCCTGGGTTTTAGCCTAAGTGGCTCCATTTGGGGGGCCTGTTTTGTGTCAATTTACAATCGACTACAGGGCCGATTTATAGTGAAATGCCTTGTTCCTGGTACCAAGGAAAACCCCACAATCCCACCCACAGCTTCTAGATCCAGGAACCTAGACAGAAAACACGTGGCACATAGAACATTTAGGGAGCAAGGGCTAGAGTTTTAGGCGATGTAACAGAATAAAGTGTTGAAAATAAGAGATTTCAGAAGCTACAATAAGGATAAATAAGGCTACAAATTATTGCAACAAAAGGGAATAGCGAATGTGATACTTACAAAGCATAGAGATGAAAACAGTCACTTCTGCCTCTATTTTCAGGTAGCGAGACATGGGCGATGCTGCGCCCTTATATAAGCAGAAGATCTATTCAACCCACCCCCACCCCCACTCTGAGGCAAGACCACTCCCCTCCCCTTGCCTCCGCCCCGACCCACCCTGCCCTCTTAGATTGGAGCTCTTGCTTAGACATACTTCACTTGTTCTTTAAACTGTTTATTATTTATTGTTTATCTCATCAGAACTAATTGTAAACAACAAGAAAATGCAGAGAATTACCCTGAAGGAAGTAATTTCATGTCCTGGGGGAATTAAAATAAATCGCGCATTTCACAAATTTTTTAAGAATTCAAAACTTTTCAATGACAGTTGACATTCAATAGTATATTAGTTTCAGGAGTACCACCTAGTGGTTAGACATTTATATAACTTATGAGGTGATTCCCCGATAAAACAAATATTTAAATATTATTTTTGAGCAAATAGGATACTAGGAGCTCTGCTAGATCTTGGGGTGAAAGGAATGACTAAGATCGTGAATTTTATAGTCTAGAATAGTGGTTTTCAACTGGGGCTGATTTTTTTCCCTTGGGAGATATTCGACAATGTCAGGGGACAATTTTTGTTGTCACAACGGGGTGGGGAGAGGGAGGCTACCAGCATTTAGTGGCCAGGGGCCAGGGCTGCTGGTAAACATCCTATAGTATGGAACAGTCCCTTATAATAAAGCGTTGTCTCCTGTCCAAAATATGAGTAGGGCCAAAACCGACAACCCCTGGTATAGCAGTAGGGTGATAGGCAGAAAAACAAACACACACAAGCACAGATACATATAATTGTGTTTATATTCATTTATTATATTTCCAACTCCACATATCCATCTAAACATTCATATTGAGAACACATTTCTGTGCTTGAAATCCAATAGTCTGTTAAAAAGTATTTAAAATGTGTTTTGACAACCGTAAGTATGAGAATAGTTTCTCAGTATGTTTTCGATATCTTTTTAAAAGATGCACGGTATTAGTTAGTTTGTATATATTATTGAGATGTGAGGTCTTACAATTCCCCGTATGACAAATCTTGGAGGAGAAACTCAAGTTCAAAGGAGTTGCTGTAGATGGATGGATTTCAGAAAATCTTTAAAAATAAAAAATTGTGTTTTCCTGGTTGAATGGCAATAGAGTATTAGGCCTTTTCTATTTTTATGCATTTAGGATAATGTGTTAATGATGCTGCAGTGAACCCTTTTGAGAGCAAATTTCATAAGGGGGAGACCTCCAGAATAGGTGTTACCTTCAATAGCATCCTGTGCCCCCTTTTGATTGCCAACTTCCTATGCTTAGCAGATCTGTTTGTCTAATAACCTGCTTATCGGTTGATTCTCAATTATTTGTCACAGTTTGTCTCAGAAAGACAATGGCTTGTCTGTCTTGTTCACCTGTGTCCCCCACCTCCAAAACCAGCCCTGGGCCTATCATTTGGTAAGGAAGCAAAGAGCATTCTTTTAAGGATGCCAAATTTTATCATGCAATTGAATCAAAGGAACATTAAACAAAGTCGATATTCAAAGCTGATGTTAAGTAAATTTAAAGCAAAAGACCTAATCTAATGTTTTCCATGATTCACATCATTGTAAATGACGTATTCTTACACTTCCATTCTGAGATGACAATTCCATGCTCAGTTTAGTCTTTGCCATTTTGATCATTGAACATGCATATTTAAGGTCTCAAGTTAATATCTTTCTTAACTACTTTTCTTAACCTTTTTTCCCCAGCATTAATGAGGTAAAATTGATTTATTAACTATTGATTAATGTTAACTTTAAGTCTCGAGTTATAATTTTACTCTTTAATGAGCCTTTCTTTTTTTTTCTTTTTTGGCTCCTGACAGAAAAAATGAAATCCCAAAGACCACGGAAATGAGATTCGATGGCCTGCGGTGGTTAAGGGGTGGAGCTGTGTATGGAAGGAATTTTGCCTAATCTGGAATTCTTCCTGAAGAATTGAAAGGTCTTCATTTGCAAATCATTAGATCTCGTTGTCATTACAATCATCCTGGACTCTCCACCCTCCCTACTCAGTCCTTAGCGTTATCTGGCTTGTCTCCATACCAATTAAAACCTTTTTTTTTTTTTTTAAACCTCAACGGTTTTTGAAATCCTTTTATGCATGGTATTCACTTTTCTAAGGCCCATAATTCTATGGAACATTTACCTACAGCCTGGGGTGATAATTCTATTTCTGAGGTTAAGGGAATTCTATTTTATTTTATCTAAATTTACTGTTTTGGAGTGAGGCTAGGAAAAAAAAGTGGGGGAAAGATTCTTTCCAGACTAGATGAAAGATGCTTCTCAAGGGCACCTGAGTGTCACGGGTGCCTTTCTTTTGCTTATGTGTCTGACGCTTCCAAGGCTTAATACACCTCACTCAATGCTTACTGAGCATCTGAGATGTGCTGTTCTCAGTCTTAAGTGCTGAGAATAAAAGGATTAAAAAAATATAAGGCAAAAAGAAAATTTTGACTCAGGTGGAGTTAACAGGAAAGTAAACAAGCCCACTTAATCATTTTATTTCAGCACAAAAAAACTGAGGTCACTGTGGTGTCCACGAAGGGCTCAATCTTAGAATTGTTCCTACAATTTTTCACAGAACCAATCTAGAGCAAGCATCCTGCCACCCAGCTTCCTCAGGCTCTCCCCACCCAAACCCACCCAAAGCCCAAATCCTACCATAGGTCTCTTCTAACACTCTTTAGCTTGAGACTTAAAGGTAATGGTTCCCTACGGTGTGTGTCTCCCTTGCTTCGTGGAATGAGAAACCTAAAGTGTTCACCCAAAGGAGAGCTTCTAGTCATCTTTGGCTGAAGGGCATTGAAACATGAGTTGAGAACTTACTGCCAGTGAAGCCCAGTTCTGGAAGTGGAAGATGAGGCGTGAAACAGGGGCTGAAATACTGTGGCCCATTTGGCCTGATGATGTCTTTTCTCATATAGCCCTTGAGTTGAGAATTTTGCCTTTTTGAGTGTTTGGGAAAAAAATCCAAAAGAATAATGTTTCATGACACGTGAACTTTATGTGAAATTCAAATTTCAGTGTTCATAAATGAAGTTTGATTGGAACACAGCCACGTCGATTCGTTTACCTATATTCTATGGCTGCCCCCTTGTGACAAAGGTAGGGTTAGGTAAATTTAAAACTATGTCACAACCTAAAATATTTGTTCTCTGGACCTTTACAAAAAACACTGGCCAGCCTCTGATTAGGGTGAACTGTGACAAGACAATGTGGATTGTAGAAGAGAAATTATTCTGGTTTATTCTGATGCTTGCTATAAATGGTAAGGAGGACTTTATTCAAGACTTGCAATACGGGGTGTAAGGAGGCAAACTTTTACCTTTATGTTCTTTTTGGTTGGGCCTGAGAATTAAACTGACAAAAGATGGAACAGGAGGAAAGCATATATATATTTTCTATCTTAGCTGCTAGTCCTTGACAAGAATGTGGCTTTCCTTAAGGGCAGGGAGGATAGCTTTCATATGGAAATTTTATCTCTTGCTTAAAAAAAAAAAAAAGTCAGATTTTTTTTCTAGTATTTGCTGTGTTTCAGGTGCCTTTCCCTCAAAATAATGGCTGTGCCAAAGTGGCAATTAGGCGTGGCTTGTTCCAAATGCCTTCAGGATCAACATTATCTCGATAGCAGAGGCAGAATGAACTCACCCCAAATACAACAAGGGGAATTGTGGATTTGTAGCCAGAGAAGTGAATGAGGGTGTCAGTGGTTGGAGAATTGTTAAGGAGATCCTCGGGCCAGGGGAGTCTCACTAAACTGGACCTACAGGATTCTTGCTGGGGGCAGAGCAAGGACTTGGTTAAATGGTGGATGATGAGGAAGTTGATCAGATATTAAGGGTGGAGGGAATGCTGTAGAAAAGCCCTGGCTGGGCAGATCAGAGGCAAGTCAGAGCCAAGGTCAAGATCATAATTTCCTTAAAAACTGATGGAAAGATGGGGGTGGAGGGGTAGAGCTGAGGGAACGAGTGAAAAAACTAAAAACAAAGTGGGGCAGGGCTGGGGTGATCTCAGTGTGAAACGGGGACATTGAGGCAAGAATTCCTTCCTCTCCAGGGCTCAGGAAAGACATTCAAATCCTCATTCAGGGCAAAGAATGAGAATCCATGAGCTGTTTGGAGACTCGGTAGACTATCACAGAACACAGAGTAGGCATATATCTGTTAATAATGGCAAATTCAAATTCTATTTACTATGGGAGCCTAGGGGTGAGGAATGGGACATACTGCTATTCATTGGATTTCTAGGAGTTTATTAAGACAGGACGGTTTTTAAAAAAATAAACTTGATTTTAAAACAAGTTTAGATTTACAGAAAAACCGGATTGTAGTGTTTCCATTATCCCTGTGCCTAGTTTGCCCTATTATTAGTATCTTACATTAGTGTGGTGTGTTGGTTATAATTAATGAAACAATATTATTATCATTGTTAGCTATAGTCCACGGTTTCTTTATATGTTCTTAGTCTTTTTAAACTTTTAAGCTAAGGTCCTTTTTCTTTTCCAGTGTCCCCTCCAAGAGACCACATTCCATTTAACTGTCCTGTCTCTTCAGGTTTCCCTTGGCTGTGAGGGTTTCTCAGATTCTCCTTGTTTTGGATGACCTTGACAGCGTGGAGGCTTAGTGCTCAGGTATTTTGTACGAGGATGTGCTTCAACTGGGATTTGTCTGATGTTTTTCTCCTGATTAGACTGGGATCATTGACTTGGGGGAAGATAAGACCATACATGTAAATGCCATTTTCATTACATTTCAAGGGTACATACTGACCAAGACCCCTCCTTGACCAAACTTGAGTCAGGCTTCCCCAAGCCCTCTTAAGGAGGCCTCAACCTTGATCCTTGACTTCCCTCTGGCCAGCCTCATCCAGTCTTAGCAAGGAATCTTGAGAAGTCACCCTCCACCCTTGATATCTGGTCACCCCTGAAATTTGATCAACTTCCTCATCCTATACTTGACATCTACGTTATAGACCTGCTTTCAGCAAGAATCTTGTCAGGCTTCCTTTGTAAAAATCCCCCTACTCATCGTGTCTCAATATTTTTCCGTCTATTCACCCCTGACTCTACTTGTTGGCTACGACTCCCTATTTCCCTCCAGTACTTGGGGTGAACCCAGTCTCTCTCCCATCTTGCAAGTGTCTCGACCCCTGGTCATTTGTCTTGAGTGGGAAGACTTCCCTCCTGTTTTTACCGGTGTTCTGTGGATAACTTCCTTTCACAATTGTTCTAGAGTCTGCGCTGTCAAATACTCAAAGCCACATAATTTATACTAAGCCCCATGCTCAAACATGTTTCACTGATGGGAGAATTGTTTAATAAAATCACAGAGCATATGATAAAGGCATGAAGGGATAGAGACACAGTAGGGGGAGAGAGAAGATGGGCCATGAGGGAGAGAGACCAGATGTCCCTCATTTTCTTTATCAGTTGAGGACTTACTAGGCGAGACTGTTTTTAAATTTCTAGTTTTTTCTCTTACTGGATATTTCTAAAGTGTCTTGCGATGCATTTAGTTGTCCAACAAGTATTAGTTAAAGGCAACTATTTTCCAAGTCTTCATTGGAGAGATAATTCCTTAGTACTTGGGGCCCAGCATCAAGAGCTCAGGGTTTGAAAAGGTTAAAACATCTGGTAGTTGGATGGAGGGGGTCAGTACAGAGCTGACTCCCCACGATGTAGGAAGTATTATGAACGGCATTCTTAAGTGTGGGGAGAAAAATTTTTCCTCTTCCAACCTGGGTGCAGCAATAGGGCTTGGAAATGAACAGACAATAGACAGATTAACAAGAGAAAAGATGAGATTTGTTTACACACGCCTGAAGGATCCATCTCCCAGTAATGAGAACCTGGAGGAACAGCCTCAAGGAACGTTTATATCTATCAACTTAACAAAAGAAGGGGTGTTGGGGCTTCTATGAGAGCGGATGGAAGGTCCTCCTGGGCTTTTTGATGCTAAAGAAAATGCGGCAGTGTGTGTTGGCTGCTGACTTAGCAGGAAACTCACTCGGAGGGGGGTAGAGAGCAGCTGTTTTTTCGGAGAGTGTCAATGAGAGAAGTTCATCTAGTTTTCTGCATCTCTGGTCGCTCAGAAGTTTTCACTTTGGGATAAAGACAAAATGATCTTCATCCCAACTCTGGGGTCCACGTGGGCCCCCACGTTAAAGAGCAGTTAAGACTGACAAGTAGAGTAGGGGTGAGGGGTGGAGAAGGAGGTGCTGTGAGGACTGGCATTAGGAGAATAAAGGCTTTGACCTGAAAGTCTTTTGCAGGGAGAATTTCCCGAGGCTGGAGGCTGGGATCCTGGGGCCTGGGAGGAGGGCTGAAGCTTCAGAGTCAGGAATCTGACCTTGGAGGAGAGAACAGGTCCAAATTAATCATTATTGTAGGACATTTACATCTGTGCTCAGTATTTCATGAGTCGGTTATAAATTGTATCTTAAGTTTGATTTTTATCACGAGCAATTGAGAGTCAAAATGTTCTTGTCTTTAGACTGCCAATATTCCCATTTCACCAATGGGCACACTTAGACCCCAGCAGATTCTGAAGTCCCAGCTATCACCTCCCCTAACTGCACAGGGAAGCACATTTTGGGTGACCGTGGAGAAGAAGGGGGCGGGGCAGGCAGGGAGACTTGAAATAAACATTGAAGAAGAAGTATAAATCCCCAGGAAGACAAATGTGTGCAATCTCCTGGAAGTTCCTTTTAGAGAGAGCACTTATATTTAGTTGGGAGATTTGTGACTTTCCACCTAAGTTCCATTGCTTGAGCCACTCTGCCTGGGCTGGGGTGCCTATCCCATCGGACCAGGGGTGTCTCGAGGGCAAAGTGTAAGTCAGACACGTTTCTGTTATATTTTAGCTTAGGTGATGGCCTGCAGAAAGCTGGATGGATGAGTCAGTGAGTCCCTCACAGATCTGGGGTGGGGTGGGCGGGGTGGGCGGGGGAGCCTTGAGCCAGGAGAAGATGGCCCCGGAACTCAATTATGGCTCCATTTACTGAGCACGACTGTTTGCTAAGCAGCATTCCTAGTGTTTCACAGCATTCTTTCTTCTTTTTTTTTTTTTTTTGTCCCAAGCACACAGAAGTGCAATGGCTACTGC
Organism: Pteropus vampyrus; assembly: GCF_000151845.1. Classification (NCBI taxonomy): domain Eukaryota; kingdom Metazoa; phylum Chordata; class Mammalia; order Chiroptera; family Pteropodidae; genus Pteropus; species Pteropus vampyrus. Next base: position 130,505 of record NW_011889526.1, on the reverse strand, counting down.
AGTTCTCCTTTTTATTTGAAAACCCAGAGACATCAAGCCATTTGCTCATGGTTATGGAGCTGTTGCAAACCAAGACTCCTGCTCACTAGTGTTGCTATTTAGCTAAGGGCTTTGGAATGTTTGCTTGGGGGTCTCCTTCAGTGGGAGAAGGCAGGCAGGGCAAGAAAGTGGTTAGAGCCGAGTCCTCGAGGCCCATAAGTCTGGAACTCAAATAATAATAGTAATATTTACAATTCTAAATAGTAGCAAAAGGGAGTGACGTCAGAAACACGGCAGAGTGAGAGATGTCCCCAGTTCTCTCCCTTTGAAACAAGAAGCTGAACACCTAAAACTCAACAAAAAACACCCTACCTGCACATAAGCACGTCTGAGAGTGGGATCTGCGAATAAGAGCTACCGTAGACGTAGCAAGAAGATGGCCATCTGCAAACCGGTAAGAGGGTCCTCATCAGACACAGATCTGCCAGCACCAGACACAGATCTTGGCCTCCAACCCTCAGAACTGTAATAATCAATATTTGCTGTTTAAGCCATCCAGTTTATGGTACTTTTGTCATAGCACCCTGAACTAAAACAATGATTAATAAATATTGATGGTTGTTACTAAAAAAAATAAATGGTGACAAAAGCAATAGTGATAATCATAGTAATACTATTAGAAAAATAACAATACTTATAAGTAGTAATAGATATACTTAAGTACTAGTAATACTTGTTACTACAATAGCAATATTTATAATAATAGTAATTTTTATAAGCAACAATGACAATAATGATAATAATGGTAATGCTTATTATAACAATAGCCATGTCATCACTGTAATAATACAGTAATACTTACTGTTATATTATCTCCCAATTTATGAGAACATGTCACAAGTAAGACATGGTGTCAACCACTTTTCATAGATGATTTCCCCCCAGGCCCAGCCTCATTGTGTTCATTTCTTAAATGAGAATATTAAAAATCCTGATTTCATGGTGTTATACTGAGGGAGAATGGAAGTGACGTGAGGTAAAGGGACGTCAAGTCTTTCAAGTCAGTGTCTTGCAAACAGAGATGATTGATATGTACCTCAAAATGAATGACCAAGTATCTTTGCAAATCTGTGTCCTCAAATGGGCAAAGGATATGAACAGACATTCCATGGAAATAAATTCACACTGTTGGAAACCCAATGGAGAAACAAGTCCTCAGATATTGAAATTGTAGCACAAAATGGGAAGACTCTCTGGTGGCCACTTGGGAATTCAAATCACAAAAGCATTTGCCCTTTTATCATTTCTTGCTAATTTTCTTACAGAGAGAATTACACATGTACAGAATTAAGCAAATACAAGGTTATTAATTGTAGCACTGTGTATAACAGCAAAATATTGGAAACAATCCATCGGTAAAAGAGTAAACAAATAATTCTGATTCATACATGTACATGGGAATGGTATGCAACTGTGCAGAAAACTAAGGAAGCTGTCTTTGATTTTAAAAAATCTCTAGGATACACTGTTAAATGAAAAAAAAAAAAGAGGTTCGGGAGAATGCATATAGTATGGGAGAAAATAATTTACAAAACCCAAATAACATAAAATCTAATTGAGTAGTACCTGCAGGGCCTACATGTGTATGGGTGGTAAGCAAACATGACGAATGGTGAGAGAAACGAGAGTGGAAGTACAAGCTGCCAATTTTTATCTTTTAAAAATTATTTTAAAATTTTGGAACCAGGTAAATTGAATCTGTGGACGAAAAAGGGGCCACATACTAAACCTGACTACCTCCATCTCCAGAACTTCATCTTCCAAAACAGGTCCTACAAACTCGGAGACTGAAAGTAACCACATAGGATGGTCTGAGCATAAAAATACCTAACTAAAAGCAGGTGATGGCGGATCCTTACCTCCTAGGCCTGTAGCTTCCTTGACAAAGGTCATCTTTACCTTAAGTGAGCTCATTGTCTTTTTGCATCTAAGATACTTAAAAAAGATATTTTTAATAAGAGTTTATTTGAGCCAAACTGACTACATTGCCAGGGAGCAAGATCTCAAATGCTCTCTAAGATAACATAGCTTTGAAATGTCAGAGTAATCTCCTTTTTTAGAGCCCTCAAGGCACAACCTGTGCACCAGAGCAGAGACCACAGAAGGCCACATTCTTATGTTGTTCCCCAAATAACATCTCTATTATTTACTATTGTGTACCCACCAATAAGTGTAAAAGAAGTGTGTGTTCTTCTACTTTGTCTTTTTTATCCATTCCCAGAGACTTCCCCCAGCTTTGCTTTCTCCTACCTCCCTAATCTACCACCAATGGATTTCATGTAACTCCCCTTACATCTTCCCCTTTGATTCTAATGTTTCAAAGAAGCTGAAAACTGCCATTCTCTGGAGCATTTTTTTCAACCCCTTGAGATTTTGCCTTCTGGAATTCATTGTCAAATAAACTCTTATAAGACTTTCTTAGGTGGACATTCTTTCGTTGGCAATCAAATCTACTGCCTTCTTCATTTAAACATAGGATATAAGAAAAGAAATTAGGGAAATGCTGGAACCTACATTCTCCCTCCTGGAAATTTACAGTGCAGCATGTTAGTATCCTGCAGGGTCAAAGGAGGAGAAAAAATAAATCAGACCTGTGTGACTTCATTTTCCAAATTATTTTAGGAATTCTTTTCTTTTTTTTTTTTAGGAATACTCAGGCTATTCTGCATCTTACAGACATCAATCTAGGGTGAGGAGTGTCACATAAAGCAGTTAGCACAGGTCATCTGGTCCTCTGGGGCCCAGGACAAGGGCTGTTTTAAAGTCATTGGCATTAAAATCACAAAATGCTCATAGTTACCCAGCACTTACCAGTGGCCCATTTTATAAAAGGAGAAAACGAAGCACAGAGATAGATATTAAAGGCACCCAGTAGCTGGCCAAGTGGTGGCGTTGGGTTTTGAACCCGGACGCTGGTACTAAAAGCGTTTTCTGTCGCAAGATACAACCTTCGCAATTCTGGTTTGGTTCATCTCTAATGGCCAGAAAAAAAAAGTTCGCAGGGACAGCGCCTCAGCTCTGCTTGAAATTGCCTCGCTCGGCGCGCCCCCTGGTGGCCTGCCTGGGAAAGCACATTTCTGGTTAATGCCATTTTTCTGCTTGTGAAGTGCTCACAGCACTTTAGGGAGAAATCAATTTGGATTGAGGTCAAATTTGATTTACTGATCTGCATCCATAAAATCTCCTGTATGCACTCCCACTGCCAGTACATCACTCCATCTCCCCTATCATCCTAAGTCAGTGGGAACTTAACAGTCCTTGAAATTCCACCTCCCAAAATATCCACCCTGCCAATACTTCCCTACACCCCACAGCCTCCCTTTTGCTGGCTGTGATGTCCCCTGGGTGACGAATCAGCATCCTATGCATTTGTCCGACATCCACTCTGGCCTCTCTGGGATATGTTCTGGAGCTAGACCAGAATGTTCTTTTCAAAACGCACATAATTATCCTGACATAACCTAGCTAAAAAGTACCTTAATGTTCCCAGTTGTCTTTGAAAAACGAAATTCTTATCGGTTCTCGTAAAGACCTAAATAACCTTGTCCTCATTAGTTTCTTCATCATAGTTGTCAGCATATGATTTTTCTTTTCCTGGAATGCTTTTTGCTAGCTAAGCACCAGGCCCAACTCTGTGCATCCTTTTAAACTTACATGCGCTTTCCTCAGAAAGGAAGATGAAAGAGCGATTCCTCCATTTTTCTCTTTTGCACAACAGATCACATTTTAAAAAATACTCAGAAGTTTCTATTATATCTCTGCTTATTTTTGTGGGGGTGGGGAATAAGATGTCACAAAATGAACAGGAACATACTGGGTATACTGAGTCTGGACCAGTTCCTGATGCCACTGTCAACTGGCAGAAATATAGAGAATATAGGGACACAGTGGACTGTACCAAGAATGTGCAACCAGCAAAATCCAGCCTGTGAGATGCTCTTACAGGCCCAGGGGCTCAGATTCTACAACAGAGATTATATTGAAGTGAATATAATATTCAGAAGGGTCTAGGGGATGGAGGAGCATCAGAAAAGAAGGATTATTTCTGTGTGACTTCCTTTATTGCAGTGGTCATCAGTCTCCATTTTAATGATGTATTTCTGTATCCTACTGGGATCATAATAAAACCAGAGGCAATCGAGTCTGGGGCTCATACTGCCTGTTTTGCTTTTAGCCAAAAGACCAACACAGGAGTTGGGCTATTTAGAATAAGTGTTTGTTAGAGAATTGCAATTCCTGGAGATGCCAAAGAGCTACCGCTCAAAGGCCTGGCTCCCAGAGTATCTCGGACACACAGATTATATAGGGAAAAATCACTCACTATGGAAACTAAGAGAGTTGGTATCTCGAGTGCTACTGATTGGATGATTAAAGGAGGACGAGAGGTCACTGATCATTGTGTCTGGTTCTGGAATTAGCCATGGCACCATCCCGTCTTGTCCTGTGGCCTGAGGATGAAACTCTTCTAAAGCCAAGATATTATCTTTGGTCCAAAGTTTAACCAAGCTTATTTGTCCTAAAGCTTAATGATTTAAGGAGCAGGCATGTAGAGGACAAGGAGAGGGAGGTGGGGGAGGGGTGTCAGCTGCAAATGAGTGGAAAGCTTTTATCTGGGCAAAACCAGCTTGAATCAGAGGAAAGAAAAGACTATATTAAAAAATGAAGTTTGTGTGAGGTTACAAGTTATAAGGTAAGAAGAAGTGAGCCCCAGACTCGATTACCTCTGGTTTTATTATGATCCCAGTAGGATACAGAAATACATCATTAGAATACCGTAAGGCCCATAATATGGGATCTTTATCAGGTCCTCCTTCAGTAAGATCCTTGAAGACAGATGTTATTCTCAAATTCCCTGTCTAAACAGTGGGACAGTGTTTGGCAAGAAGCATTGCTCAAAAAAATATTTTTCTCAATTGGTCCACGAAAGGGTGACCGATAAGTCTTCTGATGTGAGACCATGTACCATCTGGCCGTGTCCGGGATGTCAAGGAGCTGTTCTGCCAGACAAGGGCACTCACAGGCAGTGAAAAGAGGTGGCCGGATAAAATTCAGGACACGCGTTTGAATTTGAATTTCAAGTGAACGATGAGTCATATTTTAGTCAAAGAGGTATGGCTCCTGTATTGGAAGCTCGAACCACGAATAATTTCCACACTTCGACAAGAAATCGTTTTTCCTACAAGTGTGTCCCCAGTAGGCAATTGATATGGGACGTACTTTACTAAAACTTGAAACATTGTTTATTTGGATTTCAAATTTTGCTAGGCATCCTGTGTTTTATTGGCTCAACCTGGCACCCTGTCGTGGAAATCTCCTCCAGGGATTCAGTGAGGCATATGTCCAGATGGTTTGCACTTTTGACAGGAACTCGGAATGTGCAAATCTTGGCAAAGGGATTGAACTGCCAGGGTTTTGCAACACTTCTCAGAACCCATGGCAGCTCCATAAATTCACAAGACCCAGAATCTGGGTGTGAAGGAAGGACACCTGGCTGGGCCCTGGGCAGGGAGTCTCTCCTTGGGTTGTACAGCCATGGGGCAAGATTTTTAGTATCCCCATTTAAGAGATGAACACAATGAGGCTGGGCCTAGGGGAAAATCATCTTTGAAAAATGGTTAATATCGTGTCTTACTTGAGATCATTCTCATTAATTGACAAATCCCAGAAGAGGCACTGGCTCAGTTCAGACCAAGTCCCACACTGACTCCTGGGAATTTTCCCGCCCTCCTTCTCAGCCCTTCACTTCCCCCTCCCTCCCACCCACCCTGTGTGTGTGCTAGGCAATGCCCTCATCCAACCTATGGTTGAGTGTCATCTTCCATTGCCTGGTGGGGAGCAGAGGAGGGAGACACCTCACTGTTCTCAGTGACAGGAATGGGGTTTCTATCCTCTCACAGTCTGGCTCCCCCATCATGCTCAGTGGAGAGGTCACAGTCCCAGTGTGCCCCAGCTCCTCAGTCCACCAAGCCCCTTCCCATCTGGCAACCATCAAAATGTTCTCTGTATCTGAGTCTTTTTCTGTTTTGTTTGTTCACTTATTTTATTCTATTGATTCCACATATCTTTGAAATCATATGGCATTTGTCTTTCTCTATCTGACTTACTCCACTCAGCACAATACTCTCTAGGTCCAACCATGTTGTTGCAGATAGCAAGATTTCCTCTTTTTATGGCTTAGATAATGTTCCATGGTATATATGCACCACCTCTTCTTTATCCATTCATCCAAAACACTAATCGAAAAGACATGCATACATTTGCTCATCGTAGCATTATTACACTCTCCAGGGTAGAGGCTACTTCAGTGCCCTCATCGCCTCTCTTCACTCCACGGGTTTGGTGTAAGAACTGCCATGTTCAATGGAGAATGAGTGGAAAAAATGAGAAGGAGGGCTCCCAGACACTGCGCCAATGGAAGCCCTGTCCCTCCAAGCTTTCTGGATCCCCAAGGGACACCTCTGTCTGAACCCGCAGAAGCCTGCATGGGTAACCCAGACTGCACTTTGCTACAGTGTGACTCAGCTGGGTGGGCTGGTGCCCACAGTCCCTGCCTTGTCTTCCCCTGCTTATGACATAGCTCAGGTTGTAGAAGCCTATGGATGTTTTGAAGAGGACGGAGTTCCTTCGCTTGCCTTTATCAGTATCTCTCTGCTATCTGAGAGTTGCTAGTGGGTTCGGTCCCCAACCGCCCAGCTCCCTTAAGGCTTCTGATGCCTGCAGCACAGGAGTGAGCTGGAAATTCTACAAAGCCTCTGGGATGCTTGACCCCATAGATTTCAAAATCTGTGGCTTTAGGTCACAGCAGAATTTATAAAGGATCTTTCTGCCTTTCCTTCTCTTGCCCCTTTTCCTTTTTGAGTGTGCTTCTATATCCAAACTAATGGGTTAGAGACATTTCTATTTTTCCTGGTACACTGCAGAAACTGGAACCTTTGGACCCGATCTGACTTTTTTTTTTCCCCCTATAAGAAGAAACTATGTCTGTATATCTGGAAGGTAAGTTCTCAAATGAAGTTAGCTTTCTCAAAAAAAAAAAAAAAAAAAGTTAGCTTTCTCTGAGTCTCAGTGTTCTTATCTGTAAAGTAGGAGAGTAATAACCCTACTCCAGAAGATGGCTGTGAGCGACCATTTTCCTCTTAGATTTCAGTCTGTTTTTCTTCTTTATGTGTTAGGTATTGTCAAAGTTTAGCGGGGGAAAAAAAAGGAGTAAAACCAATGAATCCCTGAAGCAGTAATTAGTAAAAGATTATTACGCACACACCAAAATGACACCTAACAAACCAGAAGCACTCAAATCAAAACATGGAATGAGTCTCAAAGGTATATTGTTATAAAGCAGCATATTCAGTGACGAAGCAGTTTGACGGTGTCTTCACCGTCTTTACGGTGATCAGTTACAACATTTGAATTTTCTTAAATAAAAGAGAATTGATTAGCAGTCACCTCATATCAATTTTGGAGACCAATTTAAATTTTGCTTATGATTTTCAGAGGCATAAGCAAAAAGTGACCCAGGTCAAGTTAATCTCCCTTGTCTTGCAAAAATAAGCTCAGTTAAGCTTTGCGTGCTGGACTAAATTGATTTTGTCTGCTTAGGGAATTTTTAAGTCTGGTCTCTATTTGTTTTTAATTTTGACAGTATAGCAGTCCTATGTCTGTAGTGTGTGTTGCAAATACTTTCTATCAGGTTGCTAGTTGTCATTTCGTTTGGCCATGAAAAATTATTTTTAAAAAAATGTTATTAAATTTACTGGAGTCACATTGGTTAATAACATATAAATTTCAACTTTATAATACAACATCTGTGTACTTCATTGTGTGATGAAATACACTTTTTTAAAATGCACTCAATGCAAAGGCTCAGAAGGAATGTTTTGGGATTTTGGTGTGGTTTTTTTTTCCCTTACATGAAATTTGAAGTTTGAGCATTCTCTGCCTTCTAGTTAACCTGAGAGCATGATTTTTTAAAAAATTCTTTCTCCATCTGCTTCCAATACAGAAAAGTTGCATTAGAGATATACAAATATTAACCAAGTATTATCAATAGTAGTAGCTTACTCATTTAAATTGAGCCAATATGCATGACTTAGGTATATATGCATTTGGATCATATAAGAAGAGTGGAGACAAATTTAGGTTAATTTTTAAAAACAAGTCTACTGAGGTAGAGTTTACATGTCACAAAATGCATCCATTCAAGTATACAATTCAATGATTTTTAATAACTTGTGTGGTACAACCACAATATAGGTGAGTGGGAATAATCTTTATCTATGTCAAAAGGCATCTGGCTATCTAAATAAACTCAAAAAACCATTAGATCTTGTTTCCTTAGTCAGGCTTGGGAAATCTTGAGTTATAGTTCTGGAGTGTCTTACAGACCTTTCTTTTTTGTCTCAGGGCTGTTCGATATCTGTTGTCAATTGTCTTAAATGCTTCTGCATAAATACAGTCCCAGAGATGACTGGATAAATGATTTCAAAAAACAGGATAAAGTCATGCTAACCAAGGTTCTAATATCTAGGTTTCTCCAATAAATTCATCTTTAGAGGTATCAAAAATAGTGTTCAATATTTGTACAATCTTTGATGATCTCTCTGGCACTTTTGTCTGAGTGGGGACCTAGAGGGGAAACTGAGAATGAAAATGTTCACACACTCTTAGGAAAAGACTGTTCTGTTGCCATAATAAGTAGCCAGCAGGACTGGTTTTAAATTCCTCTGATCAACAACTTGCTTCAGTGAACACAGTTTCAAAGACAATCAGTAAGTAATAGCTTCTAACTTCTGAAAGTCAACCAGTTATGAATAGGCACACATGAACACACATCTGAGTGCCAATTAATTGACAAGGGTTATATCTGAGTGATTAAAATTCTGTCCATCCACTCATGCCTCTGAGAGTCCATCTAGCCTTACACTCCACAATTCCCTACAATTTGCTTTGTTTGGAGAGACTACACCTGACCAGCACAACATTCCCTTGCTATAGTAATCAATAAGCTCAGCTTTACTTATTTCAGATATTGAGCTGTAGTTTTATCATCTTTCACAAGTTTAAAAGCACAATGTGATACCACTACACATCTCCAGAATAACTAGAATGAAAATGATGGGAAAAAAACAAGGGCTGGCAGGAATGTACAATGAGGATATTCTGCTGTTGGAAGTGAAATCAGTGTAACCTCTCCTAGGTATATACCCAACACAATTTTGTTCACATATTCATTAAGAGACATTTACTAAGTACTATTTGTAATAGCCCCGAACTGGAGCCTACTTAAAAGTCCATCAATAGTAGAATGGATAAATAATTTGTGACATATTTATATGATTTTCCCCCAGCTTTATTGATATACAATTGATAAAATTTCTTACTGCAGCAGGTATGGGCAACCTCAGCTACATGCAACAACCCTATGGATGGATCTCCAAGCCCAATGAGTCCATTTATGTATGATACAAAATGAGATAAAGTCAGTTTATGCCACTAGAAATCAGGACAGTGGTCATCCCTCGAGGGCCTGGATGGGAGCAGGGGGTGAGGGGAGGTTCTGGGGTGCTGGTAATGTCTCCTTGCTGTCATAGATGCTCTTGATATGGGTACATTCAGTTTGTGAAAACTTATCAATCTCTACCTTATGGCATGTGTACTTTTTTGTCTGTATGTTGTAATCCTCAAAAATTAATAAAAACTAACTTAGGGATGGTTGAGTTTCTTTTTGTGATTTTACAGATATCCCTCAAAAGAAAGTCCTGTTTAGCTAATTAAAAACGAAGGATTGTAACAAACAATTATTCCTAGAGTCCCTCCTTTTATAATGTAAGGAAGACAACCTTTGGTGTCTGCATTCCTACTAGTGTCCTCGTGGTAAGTGGAAGAAACTGTGAGTATACTTGGCCTGGGAATTTGTTCATTTTCCTCCGCAATCATGTGTTTTTCTCTCAAGTCCCCTCTGGTTTAGTTTCTGCTCTGCTACAGCTGGCCTGGCCTAAGAGATTTGAATAATTTGCTAAATGCAACCAGGGCAGGAACAGAATAGCCCTCTGCCCAAGGCATAGTGACCAATACATGTCAAAAGCAGGAGACACAGGGAGAGGCAGAAGGCAAGAGAGAGGGAGACAGAGAGAAAGGTGCAGAAGTGTTTCTATCTGAGATAGAGAAGGGAGACAGGAAGAGCAGCAAAGATGGAAGGAATAAACCACTGAAGAGTGGGGGACAGGGTTTCTGATTGTGAATCACATGCCACAGTGATTTCGACGCCAATGTTAAATAGTCATATTTAACGTATACACAAAGCACCCAAATTCAATTATGGTTATACAATCAAGTGACAGTTTCTCAGAATTGAGGATGTACATGAAAAAGAACAGATGTTAATATTTGAGAGATGGAGGTTATGAGGCTGGGAAATTAAGGGAGAGGTGACGGCAATGACCTGCTCATCTTGCAGAGAGCATATTTGAAACATAAAATAATCGTTGAGTGAAAAGGGGAAACAAAACAATATAAGCATATCTTTTACATTTACCAAAGTAATGTGAGCTGAATTAAATATAGTGGTAAATTATATTGGAAAGATGAGAGGGTGGGGAGAAAGCAGCGTAGGTAGAAGTGAGTTAAATTCTCAGGAATCATTAAGAGGAAAATAATGAAGGGCTTGTGAAGGGGTTCAGAATAGCTCCCTCCACAATATGTGCCACTTTGGCATGTGGATTATTTTGAGCTGAAGCAATTGAGACTCTGTGGGGTCATGAGAAACTTTGACTTTTCCCTTAAAGAATTTAAATTTGGGGCCTTGCTCATAATAAGAATTATCACCAGAAATAACTTTTTATGACTTCTTTATAGGGCAGGGCAAACATCTAATTCTGAATATCTACTCTTTTTGTGGTTATACAATGCCCTTCCTCTCCTCTGAGGACCCAAGGTGCTTTACGTAATCCCTAGCTCAGAATGTCATACATACCTGTTTTCCTTTCTATCCCTGAATCTCTCCAGCATGTGGGGTCTCTGACTCTCAGTATGTGGGGTTCCCATACACACGCATGTAATTAAATTTGGTTGTTTTCTCTTGTGAATCTATCTCATGTCAATTTGATTACTGGACCATCCAGAAGAACTTAAAAGGTAGAGGAAAGTGTCTTCCTTCCCCACACCTGACGATTTGGGTCTTTCAAATTCTATACAACGTGATATTGGAGATGATATTCTTAAGGCTCAAATCGCTGTTCTAATATTATTTTAAACTCTTTGCATAAGCCCTTCCATTATTATATGATTGTTTTGAAAAGTTAGACTCTTTTAACCATGTGGAATTTATTTTAATATAAGAATTCCATATACAGCCATGTGTCACTTAACAACGGGGGTACATTCTGATAGATGTATGGTTAGGTGACTTCATTGTTGTGCAAACATCGTTGAGTGTGTCACACAAACCTAGATGGTGTAGCCTACTGCAAACCTAGGTTATATGGTACAGCCCATTACTCCTAGGCTATGAGTATGTTACTGTACTGAATGCTGTAAACAACTGTAACACAGTGATAAGTGATTGTATATCTAAATATAGAAAAGTACAGTAAAATTATGGTACACAGTATTTTTATACAACTGGCAGCACAGTAGGTTTTATTTACACCAGCATCACCACAAGCATGTGAGTAATGCATTCAGCTATGATGTTTTGATGGCTATGATGTCACAAGGTAATAGGAATTTTTCAGCTCCATTATAATCCTATGGGACCACTGTCATATATGTGGTCCATTGCTGAATGAAATGTCATCATGTGATACATGACTGTAAATCATTTCCAAATGTCCCACTGTTGTTAAAAAGGAGAATATGTCTTTATTTCTAAATATTGGTGCCTATTTTGGTGCCTGGCATATAATGGGCCTTTGGCAATGTTAAATGGATAACTATACTTTTTAAAAATTTATGTTTTTATTTTTCGATTACAGTTGACATACAATATTATATTAGTTTCAGGTCTACAATATAGTGATTAGACATTTACATAACTTATGAAGTGATCATTCTGATAATTCTAGTACCTACCTGACATCATACATACAGTTACTATAATATTATTGACTATATTCCTTCTGCTGTACTTCTATACTTTACTTTTTTGACTCAACCACATATTGTGTTCAGTAGCTGCATCACATTCTTAAAGCATTTAAACCTTTCTACTTTTGGAGAGGAAAAACTTTTCTTTATCCTCTTAGGTTCTATGATTAGGGGCCTGCAAAATAGACAAGAGACAGACCCGCAGGATTATTTGATCAAATGCACCTTGCTAGTTTCCTTCCTGTGTAACAAAGGAGTATTTATGCATGTAGGAGCTAACAAAAGTAGCTAGCTTGCTAAATGGTTAAAGTTTGAGGCTTATATACCTGACTGTGTAAGGGACAGGGAATAGGGTGAAAGGGCTTCTAGGAGAAGAACAAATAGGTTTCCTTAGGAAGAAAAATAGGGTTTTAAGAGAAAAAAAGGGGAGATAAGAAACTTCATAATAATGTTTGTCTATGTGGGTGTGAATGGTTTTTCCATCTTCTTAGGGCCCATAAAACTTTTCAGAAATGGGAGTTACAGTAACAGGTTTACTGTACTCTGGGAGAAGCCCATCTCTTGAAGAGGGAATTTGTGGCAGCCTTAGTTCTCAGAATTTTCTGCTTTTAGACGGATAAGGGAACTCTGAGAAGGGTTCTTTCTGTGTCTGTTGACTCTCAAATGTCTTCCATTTAAAGTAATCTTCATCCTAACTCTTGGGTTCCATGCAAACAACTAAAACTCTCCACAACAGCTTAAGCCACTGTCTTGTCTTGTATGACTGACTTTTTAAAGATTAATGTTAAGAGTCAATGAGTATATTTTTAGTCCAGTTTCAGTGATTTGTGCCTAGTGTTTTAGCATGTGGGTGATTTGATCATGACATAATCTGGCCTGTCAACCCTTCCCCAGTGTCTTTACTGTACAACTCTCCTTCCTGCTCCCGTGTATTTCCTTCCATGAACCAGTGGTGCTTACATCTTACATCACGTTGCCTTTCTCTGCCTGCATCTCTTTCAGCAAACCGAGCTCCTGACAGAATGGGACCAAATTGCACTCATCTTTATCTCCTTTGGTCCCTGTGTGCAAGGCTGGGAGCATGCCTGATACTTGTTAAAAGATTTTGCGTGTGAATGAGCAAACATCAGAGATTTTAAGCTTCCCTTCTTTCAGTTGGGGCTGGGGATGTCCTCGACAATTGAGCATCTCAGGCTATGTGCAGACTGTGGGAAGTTGAGAAGTATGTGGGGGTCGAGAATGAGTCACCCCTAGATATGCCGCTGTGGCATGCAGAATATTTTGAGTTGAAAATAATAAAGGCCCAGGAGGTTCAGGAATAACTTTTGCCTAAAAGAACTTAAGGAAGAGGACCTGCTCCAAAAAGGGAGATGTCATCATAGATCAATATAGTTTAACATGAACTAGCGTGATAAATAGGAAAGAACCTAGCAAGGCTCATTTGATTAAAGTCTTCCCTGTGTCCCACTGTCTCAAGATGCCCCAACAAAGAGTTTACTAAACATTAACTCTTTTCATCCCCTCACAAATTGACTTCCCTCTGAAGTCCTAGATGCCCGCTTTCCACTCCTTAGTCCAGAATGACATATATATTGCATCTTGCCTTCCTGTCTGTGGAATTTTTATGCTTATGTGAATTCCCCGTGCACACATATTAAAACTGGATTTTCTCCTGTTACTCTGTTTCATGTTTAACCAGCCAGAAGAAGCGAGAAGAAAAGAGGGAAAGTTTCCCCATTTCCAACAAGTGTAAGAGGACAGAAAGAGCACAGTGAGTGGGTCGCATGTTATAAGGCTGCTATGTCAGCATCTCTCATGGTCAAATTTATGTAGAGAGGAGGCAAGAGAATTAAAAATGTTAATCAAACCACAATCAGAGACTGCAATATGCTGATCAGCCCTGCAGCCAGACCAGGAGGATGTCTGTAGAACAAAGGAAGATCTCTACTGCGATTGCTAACAACCCTTTCCCTACACCTGTGGGAAACAGGAACCTATGAATTAAAGGCTGGAAACCGCCAGCAGGCCTATCATTCTACATATTCTTATCTTTTCACGCCGCATACTCTTCTTCTTCTTCACTATATATCCACATTAAAGGAAATGGGAACTAAAAAATGACATATAAACTGAATTCGCTGAACACTCAGAGTCCCTCTCAGTGTCTTTATTCTGTCTCTCACTGTCTCTTTCACTCTCCTTCTCACTCTCTGCCTCTGAGACGACACCACCACTCTGTAGAGTGTTACCCTTTTTCTGATAAACTTTCCTTTTGACTCCAACTTTAGCGTATGCGTTGAATTCTTTCTACACTCTCCACCAAAGGACCCTCTCCTTCTCTCGATGCAGGGCTTGGTCTCCACCCATCCCCAACCCCCTCCCCGCCAACGGGGAAATTTGCTCTGTCCTACATTGTAAGGGTCAGGGATATTGCTGACCGAGAAGGGAAGGTTTGATGGTGTGAGGCCTAGTTGGAAGAATGCACAAGATGCAGATATGAGGATGAAATGGCAGGCACCAACTTTATTGTGTGGAGCGCACTTTTGTTCGGAAGTGCAGTTCTACTGGGGAGTTCAGTCCTATTGAGGAGTGCACGGGGCACTCAATTTTGCATGCACTTCTTCTACTCCCCTTTCTTGTGCTCCCCTTCTGCTCTCTCCTTCCTCTCCAGGAGACAGCATGTCTCCTCACATAGCAGAGTACAAAAGTGGCCTTCAGCCACACACGTGTGATACAATAAGCTGAAGTATGTTTTCATATTTTCTAAATCTGGCTGCAGATTTCTATTCCTAGCTGTGGGCCTGGATCACAGACAGACCTTGGACCAGCCAGACCTTGGGCCAGTCAGGCCTGGCACCCACATACATCATCATGAATTCGTGCGTTTAAACGAATCTTAGATTCATGTCATCTGGCAATTCTACTTCTGGGTATATGCCCAAAAGAACTGAAATTAGGGTCTCGAAGAGATATTTATACATCTATGTTCACAGCAGCCCAACAATAGAAACAACTCAAGTTCCATCTATGAAGGAATGGATAAATGCAAGGTGGTCCATCCATACAAAGCAATATTATTCAGCCTTAAAAAGAAGGAAATTCTGACACAGGCTACAACATGGATGAATCTTGAGGACATTATTCTAAGTGATATAAACCTGGCACAAGATGGTAAATACTGTATGATTCCATTTCTATGAAGTATCTAGAGTGGTAAAATTCATAGAGACAGAAAATAGAATGGTGGTTGCCAGAGGCCAGGAAGATGGGGAATTGGGAGTGTTTAGTTGGGGACAGAGTTTCAGTTTCAGTTTTGAAAGATGAAAAGAATTCTTGAGATGTGAAGGTACAAAAATGTGAATATACTTAACACTATTGAATTGAACACTTCAAAATGGTTAAAATGGCAAATTTTATGTTATATTTATTTAACCACAATTTATTTTATTTTATTTAAATATTTTTTATGCCTACAGTACCCAGTTTTCCTAGGTGGTCTCCCATTCAAGTACTAACCAGGCCTGAGGCTGCTTAGCTTCCGAGATCAGACTGTTCAGGGTGGCATGGCCATAGGCTCTTTAACCACAATTTTAAAACAATCTTAGTACAGTGCCTTGAGGGTAATCACAGATAACATCACTGTAGAGGCTCCTGGCCCCGCCCACCCCTGCCCTGCCTACCCAGGGGTAGAGTTGTCTTATATGGGTTCTTAGCTCCTTTTAGAGATATTATCAGCTGCAGCTCCACCTGGCTTAACTCAACCTCACTGACTCCCGATCCAGTGATCCAGGGTCTGCTCCATCAGTCTGGTATGTGTGGGTAACCCTTCTTCTATAGGAGACAGGACACATGGGTTCAGATATTCCCAAACACCTCGGCAATCCCAGGATGCAGTTGCTTAGCTTGGTTCTTTTCATGCCAAGAGTAGAAAAGAACCATTTTTTGGAATAAAGTAGAAGGAGCTAGGAGCTGTGTGTGTGTGTGTGGGGCGGGGGGGAGATGGGATGAGTATTTGAAAGCTCTAAGGCTGTTTTTTTTCTTTTGATTCATGTGTAAATAATATTAAATGTTAAAACTTATTTAAGGAATAAGATTGTTGAGCCATTGATTTCAGTCTCTTATATAAGCTGATTTGTTTGTTACACCCAGCAATTCTAAAAAATGGTGGTAAAATACACAAAATTTACCGTCTTAATTATCAACTCTATTATTATTGACAGTATTTTCTAAAAAAATTGTGGTAAAATACACATAACATAAAATTGACCATTTTAAATTATTTTTAAGTGTACAGTGTTGTAGCCGCCAGCTCCTGATAGACACACGGACCACCAGAAATCAGTGAGTTATAGGAAACACACTCTTTATTCAGCCAGCTGGGTCTGCCAGGGGTACGCAGACTCCAAATTAAGCAGCCCCAAAATGTAGAGCCCTAAACCCCATTCCTCATTCTGTCTGAACACAAAAGTCTATTTTTCTTCTATTTACTGTCAACCCACAGGTGGGTTGTGCAAGCGGGGGTACAGAAACAGAAAGCTTATCGTTAGAATGTTATGTTCCCATGGGTGATAACCTATGTTCCCATGGGTGATAGCCAAGCACACAGTTCAGTAATGTTAAGTATAATTATATTGATGTGCAACCAGTCTCTAGAACTCATCTTGCAAAAATTAAACTCCATAACCATTAAATAATAACTCCTACTTCCCCTCTCCCAGTCCCTGGCAACCACCATTCTACTTTCTTTTTAAAAAAACTTTCAATTACAGTTGTGACTCAATATTATATTAGTTTTAGGTGTACAGCATAGTGGTTAGACATTTATATACCATATGAGATGATCTCCCTGATAAGTCTAGTCCCCATCTGACACCATACATAGTTATTATAATATTATTGACTATATTCCCTGTGCTGTACTTCACATCCCCGTGACTATTTTGTAACTACCAATCCGACATCTTAATCCCTTCGCCTTTTATACCCAACCCCCCATCGTTCTACTTTCTGTCTCTGAATCTGACTACTCTAGGTAATTCATAGAAGTGGAATCATACAGTATTTGTCTTTTGGTGACTAGTTTCTTTCATTGAGCATAATGTCCTTAAAGTTCATTCGTGTTGTAGCCTGTGTCAGAATTTCCTTCCTTTTAAAGGTCATGCTTTTTGCCCTGCAGAGGTGTAGTGAGGAGACATTCTAAGCCCCAAAAGAATAGGAAAGATTTCTGATTTGGAATGAAGAGCAGTACTCCCTCCCTCCAGGCAACTGGGAGGCCACACTGGTTTGATGTTTGCACTGATCTGGGCTAGAATCTCCCTCCCTATAAATTCCATCTCTTTCTGCCCTGTTCCAAATTCCAAATCCGTTTTACTCTGCAGGCAACAAAACACAAGGCCATCAAGTTTCTCTCTCCTTGACCAAGCCCCGCAGTTACCTATCAAGGAAGGGAGGAAATAATGATGATAATAGTAAGAGTTTCCTCTGTTTTACTGAGAAGGGTGGGTAAAGAGTGGTATTGATGCAGGACAGGGCACATTTCCCCGAGGTTGGGGAGGGTGGGAGGAGGGAGATCAAGCCCTGCACCAAGAGAAGAGGGTCTTTTGGCGGGAAGTGTAGAAAGAATTCAACACACACGCCAAAGTTGGAGTCAAAAGGAAAGTTTATTAGAAAAGGGTAATACTCTATAGACAGTGTGGTGTCCTCTCAGAGGCCAAAAGCGAGAGGGACAGTGAGAGAAACAGTGAGAGAGAGACAGAGTAAAGGCACTGAGAGGGGTCTTGAGTGTTTAGGAAATTCAGTTTATATATCATTTTTTTTAGTTCTTGTGAATTATAGTTTAAAAGACTTTGTTAACCCATTTCTTTTAATGTGGACATACAATGAGGAAGGGGAAGAGTATGTAGCATGAAAAGGTGAGAATATGTAGACTGAAAGGCCTGCTGGCAGTTCCCAGCCTTTAATCCTTAGGTTTCCCATGGTTTTAGCCATGGAGAATGACTCGGTTCCTCTTTCCCCTTCACAGGTGTGGAGAATGGGCTGTTAGTAATCCCAGCAGAAATCTTCCTTTGTGTTGCAGGTGTCCTCTTGGCCTGGCTGCAGGGCTGATCAGGATATTGTAGTCTCTGATTGTGGTTTTATTAACATTTTAATTCTCTTGCCTCCTACTCTGTATTAGTATGTAGCTTGTGCAAAATCAGATCACTGATACGTGGCAGAGCTGGATGTGAACCTGGGTGATGTGGCTTTAAAAATCAGCACTCTTCTCCACTCAGCTCATAGAAACTGAGTAGCTACTAGGTGCCAGGCACAGTACTCTTCAAGCAATCCTTCCAGGAACTTTGAAACATATTAAGTCCTATTTACATTTGAAACCAAGGCTTAGAGATGAATGACTTACCCAATATGTCCTTTTACCACTGTTTTACAGATTGGTTTTCTATGTCCTACTCCCAAGGCCAAGGGTAGATGGACATTCTGATGGCTGTCTGTCTTGGTTTCTCTGCAGATCTTAGCCTCCTCTTCAACGCCATCTAGGATGCTGTGTCAGCATGTTCGTCTATTTGGCCAGAAGCTGGTCCGCAGGCGACCCTTGGAGCCAAGAGAAGGGTCTGAAATTGGCTTGGCCCGTTGTCTGAGCACCTTAGATCTGGTGGCCTTGGGTGTCGGCAGCACCCTGGGAGCAGGCGTGTACATCCTGGCTGGTGAAGTGGCCAGAGAGATAGCTGGACCGGCAATTGTCATCTGCTTTTTGGTGGCTGCCCTGAGTTCCATGTTGTCTGGGCTCTGTTATGCAGAGTTTGGGACCCGGGTTCCATGTTCTGGTTCTTCCTATCTCTACAGCTATGTCACTGTGGGACAATTGTGTGCCTTCATCACTGGATGGACCCTCATACTCTCATATATCATCGGTGAGATGATGGGGATGATGTGGGGAAAACAAGGGACCGCAGATCAGGACTATAGGAAGGAGGGATTGGAGTCTTCATCTTCACTCATAAATGCTTTATTTACCTTGTGAGGGGAAGTAGGTAAGAGTGTCAGAAAAACCCCCAAACTTCATTCTACTCAACTCTATCCTGCTTTTCTTAAATTACTGAACCAAGAACCAGGAAGAAGTGGGAATTGTAGGAAGTGGGGAAGAATTCCTGTGGGTGACAGAGAGACATGTTCCCCAAGGTTCACTCCCTCACCACTGTGAGGTCTTTGCTCAGCTGTTGCCTCTGTGAGACTCCCCACTGCTCGATTTAAAATTTCAATGCCCACCTCCCAGCCCTCCAGCTCCCACTTCCCTGTTGCTCTGCACAACACTGATCTCCTCCTAACATCTTAGTTTCCCTGTTTTGTGAAACATTTATGCCTGCTCTCCCCACCCCGAGAAAAAAGAAATTCTTTGAGATTATGTATTTTGTGTTTTTCTCCTCAAAATATATCCCATGGCACCCTAGTAGGGATGCAAAACATTTGCAGATGAATGTTACTTCTTTTGCCCTGCAGGTAGCGCCAGTGTGGCCAGGGCCTGGAGCTCCGCCATCGACAGCCTGACTGGGAACCATATTTCTCGGGTCCTGCAGGGCAGTTTCTCTCTGCATGTGCCCCACCTGGCCAAGTACACAGA
Source organism: Pteropus vampyrus (assembly GCF_000151845.1). Taxonomy (NCBI): domain Eukaryota; kingdom Metazoa; phylum Chordata; class Mammalia; order Chiroptera; family Pteropodidae; genus Pteropus; species Pteropus vampyrus. The sequence continues at coordinate 110,770 of NW_011889526.1, read as the reverse complement.
CTTTATCTCACTGGGCCTGGTGCTGCTGCTCACTGGTGAGGCAGGAGTCAGAAACACAACGGGAAGAGTGGGGCACGGAGAGGGAGCTGGGATGGTAAGGGCTTGGAGATGGCAAAATGGTAGGTGGATTAGAGACTGGATAAATGGACATGCGGTGGGAGGGGCAGGAAGATAAGACGGTAGGTAGACTACTGTTTCTCACCCTTGACACGACTGGCATTTTGAGCTGGATCATTCGTTTTGTATGTGTTGTGCGGGGCTGTCCTATGTATTTGTTGGGTTTCGTTTTTTAAAAAATCATTGTAGGATATTGAGTGATCTGCCAATGACCTACTCACCAGATGGCCGTGACACCTACCCCGTCAAATGGGACAATCAGAATGTCTCCAGACATTGCCAAATGTCCCTTGGAGGACGAAACCACCTCCAGCTGAGAACTATTAACTTAGACAGACATGTTTCTTCCTCTGTGTTGAAACCAAAGTTTTTAAAAATGATGTCATTTAATTAAAAAAAAATTTGAGGTGAAATTCACATAATGTAAAATTAACAATTTTATTTTATTATTTTCTCCCACTTTATTAAGATCTAATGACACCCATCACATTGTGTAAGTTTAAGGTGTCTAGTGTGGTGGTTTGATACATATCTATACTATGAGATGGCTATGACGGTAAGAAATTACCCATTTTAAAGTGTACGATTCAGTGGCACTTAGTACACTTGCAATGTTGAGGAACCATTACCTTCATCTAGTTCCAAAATATTTTCATCATTTCAAAAGGAAACCCTGTCCCCATTAAGCAGTCACTGCCCATCCTGCTCCCCCCAGCCCCTGGAAACCACTGGTCTGCTTTCTGTCTCTATGGAGTCAGCTATTTTTTATTCAATTATGTTTCATATTTCACCTTTCCCCCAGGTCTACTGGTTCTGGGAGCTAGTGAGTCAGCCCTGGTTACCAAGATGTTCACAAGCGTGAACCTTTTGGTTCTCAGCTTTGTCATCCTCTCTGGCTTCATTAAGGGAAACCTACACCACTGGCAGCTCACGCAACAGGACTACGAAGAGGCCAAATCTGGATCCAATGACACCTACAGGTTAGGAGGCAATCTTGGCCATGGCAATGTGTGTGTGTGTGTGTGTGTGTGTGTGTGTGTGTGTGTGTGTGTGTGTGTGTGTGTGTGCTGGGGGAGTAGGAATATGATAGCAAACAGAGACCTGGGCTGATGGGTCCAGGTGATGAGGGGAGTTGAGCTTAGGACTGTGGTCTTGACTGAAGCATCCAGTAGACATGGCTGAACACAGCTCACCCATGTTCTTCCTTGTACCATCTCTCATCACAGCTTGGGCCCTCTGGGTTCTGGAGGGTTTGTACCTTTTGGCTTTGATGGGATTCTCCATGGAGCAGCTACATGTTTCTATGCATTCGTTGGTTTTGATTGCATTGCTACAGCAGGTAACATGGTCATTCCGTCCCATTTGGGGTTTGGACACAGTTTGGGCTGCCCTTGGCCATAGGACTGTTAAAAAGTTAACCTGCTTTGGAGGTTTAAGAGTATTTTGTGCCTTCATCTTGGTGTGTTCTCTTGACCCAACGCTTCCACCTGTCCTGCAGGGGAAGAAGCCCGCAATCCTCAGCGTTCCATCCCGCTGGGCATCGTGGTCTCACTCTTCATATGCTTCTTGGCATATTTTGGTGTCTCAGCGGCACTCACCCTCATAGTGCCTTACTATCAGATTGATTCTGACAGCCCCTTGCCACAAGCTTTTCACCAGGTCGGATGGGCCCCTGCCAGATATGTTGTGGCTGCTGGCACCCTCTGTGCTCTTTCATCCAGGTCAGTGTCAAAGTTTCCTCCCCATCTACTTCATATTCTCAAGTGTCCCAGCCTTAGATGGAGAAATGAAAGGAAGAGACAACTTACCCCCATGTAGGCTGGGGAGCAGAAGCCCTGGTGTATCCTGCTCTCCACATCTTCACACTTGTTCCCATTTTTTCCTCCAGCCTTCTGGGTTCCATGTTCCCCATGCCTCGGGTGATCCACGCAATGGCAGAGGATGGGCTCCTTTTCCGGGGACTTGCCCAGATCCATGCCCGCACTCACACTCCCATCACAGCCACCATTGTTTCTGGAATCCTTGCAGGTGAATAAACAAAACCCACCCCTTTTCTGATCAATTTCCTCAACTTGGATACTTCCAGTGGTTTCTCACCTCATTTGCATCTTCTTTCTAGCATTCATGGCATTCTTCTTCGAGCTCAGTGATCTTGTGGACCTCATGTCAATTGGGACCCTGCTTACTTACTCCCTAGTGGCCTTCTCTGTGCTTGTCCTCAGGTGAGACTCTACTACTTCTTGATCGGAGGTCTTGAATTCATGAGGATTGATGAGGGGCTAACCCTCTTCTGCCTTCATACTGTCTTCTAAGTGCAGAAGAAGTGGGTTAGGCTGCCTGATGTTGGATGGGTAGGGCTGGTGTGAATATGGACTTGATATCTCTCATTCAGGTACCAGCCAGACCAGGTTTTAAGAAAGAATGAGAAAATGGAGGTGCAAATAATTGAGACAAAATCTGAACTTGAAGCAAGTTCTTTGGAATCTGTACCTGAAGCAGGAATCTCAAAGACTCTAAAGAGTCTATATTACCCTGTCAACACCATCCCTACTCGGAAATCTGGCCACACTGTCTATGGATGTGCCTTATTGCTTGGTGAGCAGCGGGATTTCTCTTTGGTGGTATTCTGAAATTGACAGGATGTGTGCCTTTTGCAGCTGATGAGGAGTCTTGGAGACATGGTGGCCTTTCTTGACGTGGGAAATTTTGGGGTGGGATGTGACCCAAGGTCTCGACATATTTGACTTCTGGAGTTAGACCTGTTCTCCTCTAACTTGACTCTTGCAGCTCTTTTGCTGACGGTCCTGTGCTTGATACTGGCCCATTGGCCCAGCCATATGTTCTCTGGAGACCCAGTGTTCACAACAGTGGCTGGGCTGCTGCTTCTGCTCATTCTGGGGATCACAATCATCATTTGGAGACAGCCCCAGAACCCAACTCCTCTTCGCTTCAAGGTAAGTGACTTTATGTCCCCAAACTATCGACCTTGAGTGAATGAATTCTGCATACTTTGCAGTCTAAGCATTCTTTGCTGGACCAGGGGAGAACAAGGGGAGTTCTAAAACCAAGGACCATTCTGTGATCCACACTCAGTACTTAATAGTTCCATCCAGGAACATTCAGTGGGATACTTGATATGAGTAGGCATCAAACACACAGTCCAAATAGGACTGGAGTCTTCCTTCCATTCAGTGGAATAAAGGGTCTGCTTTTCAAGCTTCTATGTCATGTGCAGCGATTAACTGACTTTGCCCGCAGGTCCCTGCTTTGCCTGTCCTCCCACTGACGAACATTTTTGTGAATACTTATTTAATGATGCAGATGACCACTAGAACCTGGGCCCAATTTGGCATCTGGATGGTGATTGGTAAGTGGCTTTCTAGGGACAAGAGCCCTCTTGGTAACTGAACCCAATCCTCTTCCTACCACCTTTCCCCAAAACTGTCTCAGATGTTGTAAGAGGAGGCCTATTGGGCACCTGGAAGTGGGGAGAGTGCCCATTTTTCTCTCTCATTGTCTCATTTCCATACTAGGATTTGCCATATACTTTGGATATGGGATCCGACACAGCTTGGAGGAGATCAATGATCAACAGCCACCGGTATCAAGCTCCCAAACTCTTGACAAAAATGTCCCGAGTGCTGAATTAGTTTAACCACAGGAAACATACTGTGTGGAACCTCCATACATTGGAGGTATCTTCTGGTTCAATGGAGACTTTGAGCTCCTATTGAATGTGAAAGTGGCATGCATTTAGAGCCCTGGATTTATTGCCAGTGGACAAAATACCCTTAACTTTGTATATTTTAACTAAACTTTAAAAAGCATAATATACACACAGGAAAGTGCATTTTCACAAAGAAAGTACAAAGGTAACCAGCAACCAAAGGAAGAAATAAAATATTTCCTGCACATAAGAAGTTTCCTCTTCTGTGTATTTCCAAGAAAAACAGAGATTGCCACATGGGAAGAAAAGACAGGTTTCAACTATTTATTGTGCCAAGAGTTGCACTTTAAATATGAGTACGCAGATAGGTTGGAAGTAAAAGGAAGGGAAAAGATAGTACATGTCATCAATAACATTAGAAAGCTAGCACAGCTATATTAATATCAGACAAAGTAGACTTTAAAAAAAAGAATAATAGCAGAACAAGTGGATAATTTTGTAATGATAGAAATGATCATTTTAATTTTCTCCCTAGCTTTACTGAGATATAATTGACCAGTAGCATTGTGTAAATGATCATTTTTGTTTCTGTGGCAGACTCTTAGAGTTACATGACAAAGTTTATGAGGAAGAGTTCTCCACTGAAAAATAGCAGCATTGCCGGAAGCAGGGGGTGGGGCATGTGTTTGTTAAATGGTTACTGTTGGGGGGAACTAAAAGGAAGTTAAATTGGAAATACAAGATACAGAGTTGTTACTGCAGAACAGAATGCCTGAAATTAAGATTTATGGATGTTGAAGGTGTTGGTAAAAAATATAGCATTGTCTGTGGGAACGAGCAACTGCTGTAAAGAATATGACCATTGGAAAGACAAAGGTTAAGAAACCGCGTAGCAAAGTTATTTGATGAATTAAGAAAGATGGAGGATTAATAGAATTCGAAGCCCTGGTGAAATTATAGGGTTAGAAAACATTAATTAATGGAGACTGAAACTTTAGGTGGAAGTTTGGTAGAAAAGGTTGATATCACCCAATTTATAATTCTTACTACACTTATGTGGGACAGTCAGATTACATGCATCCCATTAGGCTGTGACAGGCAATACAGAACACTGTCCATAAAATAGTCTTGAAAAACTGAATCTGAATGTAATTGAGCCTCTAAATCAGCATCAGCTCACAGAAGACTTGAAGGTGTGGAATCTCTTATCAACTAAAAACACAGTCATACTAAAATGTGGGTGATTTTCCAGGAAAGAAAAAATTGTGTACTTTCTGTTACATTTAAATGATATGATCCAAACTGGACTTAATAGTTGCAGATTAATATGTACTAAACACAAGAGTCAGATGTTTACATTTGATGAAATAATCTACCTTGTCCATTGCCAGGCAGAATACATATCACTCAATTTGGTTGGGTGTGATAATGGTATTGTGGTTATGTTTTTAAAAAGTATGTAAGATTTTGGATGTGCTTTAAAAGATCCCAGTCAAGGAAAAAAAATAAAAGCCATTTAGATGTGATTTAGAACTAACCAACTGTATACAGATAAGAGACTGTTGTGAAAAAGTGAATTATAGGATATTAAGGAGTTAATTATTGTAAATTTATAAGACACATTCTTATATGAGTAGTTCTGAGAGGCGAGCAGTGTTGTGTGTTGAGAGTAATGGCAATCCACTCCGGACATGAATATTGGGTTTACTCAGGGGTCTTCTGGGTGATACTGGCTACAGTGGTCTCTGTGAAGTTCTGCAGGCATCATCCAGTTTGCAATGGATGAAAGACTTAATATGTACTGAGAAAAGTCAGTGGAGAGTAGATGATTGATGTGGCCATAAGGAAAAGATAGTACCAACAGTAGTTCCTTCTATGATAACTACTCAAAATACTCCAGCCATATAGTAGGTGCTGTGAATGCAGTGATAGACATGAGATGCAGTCATCCATTTTGAGGCAGGTTGACTTCACACAGGTGATCCGACCAAATAATCAAATGCTCAGTGATGTACAGTGAGAATTCCTGGCTCTAAATTGAGCTCTTGCACTTCATGACTTAGTGTTGGATTTATCTGTGCTTCAGCAGTTTCATAAGAATGTGGGGACAGTGATAGTGTCTTCAACTCAGAGCTGTCTCAGGATTTGGTCAGTGCATACAAAGCCCATGTGGTGTCTTTCTTGCACGTGGTGCACCCATGTCATGGTCATTCAGCGTAGCGATTAAAGACATGCTTTCAGAGGCAGGCAAAAAGGGCAGGCAAATTGGTGCTACCTTGGGCAAATTACTCAATCTCACTGGATCTCCATATCTTCATACAGAAAATGGGAAGAATGATGAAAACTTACATCCTAGCATTATAATATTCATGAGTTTTTAAAAAATGACAGCAAGGATTAGTAATGTGGATTTGGGTATCAGTGTGGTGCAAAGCAATCGAAGGGTCTTAAATAAGAGCTATAGGTAATGCCCTTGATCTGTATGTTAAGAATATGTTCAAGATCACTATACTGTAAGAACTATAATGAGAGGTTGTGCTGAGGATGCAGGGGTGAGTCATTTATCGTTTAGTTCATGGAACACAGTTTAACACTGCAATTGAATTTTTATCTTCATTTTTCCTTTCTATAGATTTTTTCTGAAACCTTTCTCTAAGACACTTGTATTTACTCAAAGGTCACATTCTCAGTGTGACCTTCTCTGTGTATCTTGGAAAAAAATCTCAAATTCTGCAAACACTGTCTAGCTCCCTTCCTTATTTCTCTTGTTTACCTGTAGGGCTTAAAGCGTAACTGTACTCTTTGTATGTCTTCCACTAAAGTCCTTCCTGCGGGCTAGTCTGCTTAATTTCAGCTGTGACTTCTGTCAAATTGCCTGATTTTGTTAACTGATTGGAAATCTCAGTTGGCTAGTTCACTCAGTACATTAATAGTTGAAAGAATATGAATTCTGTCTAGCAACAGACACACATGACTGTCCTTCAACGTAACGAGATGTGGAAGTTTTCAATGGACTTGTCCATGAGTTTGCCTTATATTTACACTGCAGTGCCTTCCCCATCCCACCCCAGCTCTGTCCTTCCTCAAAAAATATCTCCACAGAAAGTTAATCAATGTAATTTTCACTAAGGAGCTCCTGAGAATAAAACGAGGTTCTTTGGGAAAGGTGATATGTTTCAATGTACATGACATAGGAAGAATGTCAATTCATGCTATAAAAATAATATATTCTTATAAGTGGATATGTTGAGTAAAAGGCATGTACATTTTAAAGTTTTTGCAGGTCAAACAAACAAAAACCCAAACAAAAACAAAAAATGATTTTGACAGATACAGGAATGCCTCAGATACAGTGGGTTCAGCTCCAGACCACTATAATAAAGCAAGTCACACAATTTTTTTTGGCTTCCCAGTGTATATAAATTATGCTAAACAGTAGTCTAAGTGTGGAATAGCATTGTCTAAAACAATGTCCTTACCTTAATTAGAAAATACTGTATTGCTAAAAATGCTAGCCATCATCTGAGCCTTGAGTGAGTCATAATCTTTTTGCTGATGGAGGGTCCCTTGATGTTGAAAAGGCATCATCTGTGAAATGCAATAAAGTGAAGCACAGTATTGCCAAATTGCAGTGTTGTCCAAATGTAATGAGAACCACATATGTAATTTAAAAATTTCCAGTATCACATAAAAATAGCAAACAGAAACAGGTAAAATTGATTTTAACACTATATTTAGCCCAAATACATCCAAATGTTAGCATTTCAACCTGTAGTAAATGTAAAAATCATTAATGATATTTTACCTTTTTATTTTTGAACAAAGTCTGCAAAACCTACTGTGTATTTTACACTTGTGTTACCACCTCCTCACTGCATTATGTGGCTAATGGTTACTGTACCAGAGTACTGGACAGAGTGCTTCTTGAGAATTTTCTCCCATGCTTACTTGTTGGTTTTGTGCAGCAGGCAGGTAAGCTCTGGTCCATGGTGCAAATTTCGCATGTGGCCCTGTTTTAGTATGGCCTAGAGGCTGAATGGTTATTTTCAAAAGATTGTAAAGAGAAAATAAAAATAGTATGTGACACAGAGCATATGTGGCCTGTAAAACCTGTTTACTATTTGGTCCTTAACAGAAAACAGTAACTAAATGTGCTCACTTCTATTCTGCTTATCCACTATGTTGTGTTTGAATTTGTCTTGTTTTCAAGTTTCACTTTAGTCACACGTGCCTAGATAAGACTAAAATGATCTCCAATGATTTTTAGTTTTTCTTTGTATGATTACTTTATTTCTTAGTCTGGCTAAAGGTTTGTCAGTTTTGTTAATCAAGAACGAACTTTTGACTTCATTATCATTTTTCTATTTTTTCACTACTCTAATAAATCCCTATTATTTTCTTCCTTCTGCTAACTTTTGGTTTAGCTCACTCTTTTTCTAGTATCTTATGGGGTGGAGTTAGCTTACTGAGTTGTAATCTTTTAATGTAGGTGTTTACTGCTACAAATTTCCTTCTGAATACAGCTTTCGCTGTATCCTACAAGCTTTTTTTTTTAATGTTCATTTCTCTGTATTTTCTAATTTCCCTTATGATTTCTTCTTTGACCCAATTGTTGTTTAAGAGTGTGTGGTTTATTTTCCTCCTTGTGTTGATTTCTGGTTTCATTCCATTGTGGTCAGAGATTCTATGATTTCACCCTTATCCGATTTGTTGAGACTTGTTTTGTGGCCTAACATATGGTCTATCCTGGAGAATGTATTATGTGCTCTAGAGAAGAATGTGTATTCTGCTGTTGTTGGAGTGTTCTGTATACATGTTAGGTTTCATTGAATTATGGTATCAACCCTTCTAAAAAAATCTATCTCCTGTCTAGATGTTCTATCCATTATTGAAAGTGGGGTATTGAAATCTCTATTATTGTACATCTCATTTCTCTCAGTTCTGTCAAAGTTTACTTCATATATTTTGAGGTATTTTTGTTGAGTATATAATTGTTAAATGAATTTTATTAATATATGATGTCCTTTGTCTCTTGTAAGAGTTTGATAGTTAAAGCCTCTACTACATTGCCTGATAGTTGTATAGCCACCTTAGGTCTCTTTAAAGTAATGGCTAAGGAAGGACTTCAGCTATTTTGCTGTCTGCTTTCTGTCTTATGCCTATTTGTTTCTCGTTTCCTCCATTACCGCCTTCTGTTTATTTTTGTAGTGAAATGTTTTGATTACATTTGTGTATTTTTAAAAGATATTTTAATGGTTACCATGGGGGTTATAACTGACATACTAAGTTTATAGTAATTGAGTCTGAATTGATACCAACTTACATTCAATAACTGAAATGTAATTGTCATAAATTACATCCTCAATATTATCTCCACATTTTGTGCCATTAACATAGATTGATATTTTATATTTTTATTTTAAATCATGTTAAGAAATAGAGGCTTTACAAACAAAAAGCATAATACTAATGGCTTTTATATTTATTAATGTAGTTACTGTTTATATGTCTTCAAATTACTGTCAAGTGTTCTTTTCTGCCTGAAGGACAGACTCCCTTTGGCTTTTGTAGGGCAGGTCTGCCAGCAAGCAACTCCCTCTCCTTTTTTCTGGAAATGTCTTTAATTTCTCTTTCACTTTTGAAAGAGTTTTGACAGGTATAGAATTCTTGATTGGTGGCTTTTTCTTTAAGTAATTTAAATATATCGTTCCTCCCTTTTCTGGTCTTTCTCTGGTCTCCATGGTTTCTGATGAGATCCCATGAGTCCTTGCAATAGCTCCTTAGACATTTCCTTAACGATAAAGTATTTCTTATGCCAATATGTGCAAGAAGATCATTAATTAATGACTTACTGAAGCTGAATAAAATTCATTCATTCAACAGACATTTCTTCACTGCATATAGTATACATCATATTGTTCAGAGGGCTCAGGACTCAGAGGTAAGCAAGCCAAAAAGGTCACAGGATTCAAGAACTCACGTTCTAATGTAGAGCAAAACAAACAAAAAATACCCCCAGTAAACTAAGACATTTCCATTTAGGATCTGCACCAGAAGCAAACAGTGATGTGATAGGGAGAACTCCAAAGAGCTGCCTTAAACCTAGTCTCTCAAAACACAGGAGCCTAATGCAATGATTTGTTTCATCAGGCAGTGAAGAACTTGTTAGAACAACTCTGATTCCAAGAATGGCAGCCACTAGGAGACAAAAGGGACTTTTTTTGTAAAGAGAATGGAGATCTGAGGCAGAAATGTAGGAAAGGCTGAAATGCTGACATGGAACTGTCATCCAAGCAAAAAAGTGTAAACACTGGTTGAGTAGCATCGTAGAGCAGTTTTCGGGGAAGCTGCACCAAGCACAGGAAAAAATCTGAATTGTGTGCAGAACGCCAGTGAAACTGTAGTGTGCTGAAGCGCCAGAAATGAAAACTTCAAAAGTCTATACATAGTATGGTATTAGAAATTACACATGGTAGTAAAGTACCATATACTTCTAACTTTTTGATGGACTACTGGAGACTATATGAACTATTTGGTAGGGGTAATTTTGAAACTGGAAAAGGACAGGAAGGCTCAGGATGCTGCCTTCTCACCCTATCTGCCCCCACCCCCCAAAAAAAACCACAAACAGAAGTGGGGTCAGCCTCTTCTGAAACCATGCCCTCACTTGAATGTAGAAATGTCCCTCCCGGTTTCTGTTCTGGGGTGGACAGCTGCTGATTCTGTCTAGGATCTGGCCAACTCGTGTGAGAGCTCCTGATGTTCTTTGTTAAAAACCCCAACCCCATCATCCTCTGAGAGCTTTCTGTGAGCTTCAGGGTGGTTATGAGGTTCGGGTGGCACCGGAGATGTTTTGAATCTACCTTGCCATGGGGATAGTTTTCAGGATAGACTCTTGAACCAGTCAGTCTGAGAGACTCAATTCCGCAGAACCTGTGGAAGCATTTGAGAGACTTTTTCTTCCTAATATTGCAAGCTGTATGATGGAGCCTGGCATGGTCAGGACCACCATGTGCAGCCTCTGCATAAAACCTACTCTTAAGAAAGCTGAGCCAAAACTCAAGGCAGATATCTTGGAAATTTTGCATGAAACCTGGACCCATGTGAGGCTAAAGGCAGTGATACCCCTATAGGAGTCAGTCACTCCTTAACTCTCCTACCCTACCCTCTTAGGCTATTTCGAGTTAGGTGTTTGCTCCTTGAACTGAGTGAGTCCTGACTAATACATACTTTCCCTAGTTCCTTCTGTCAATTACCCATCCCTGCATCTTGCCTGCATTCACCACAGGCCTGCCCAGTCCTGCCGGTCTCTGTGCAGCTTCGAGTTTCTCAATATTATCTCCACTACGATCCCCACATTCCTACTCCCACTTTTCATCCTCTTTATGGTCTCCCCTCTCTCCTGACAGTAATCTTCCAATTCCTTCTCAAGTTTCTTCCATCTCATACTCCTTCCCTTGCCCTTCTTTCCCTGCCCCTTCATCTCCTCTGTTTATAAAGTTTGGAAGGACAGTGCCCATCTACCCTGCAGTCTGAAGCAGGAGTGGGTCTTGTGCCCCTTCTGTTGATAGTAGCATAGGATCCACAGGAAAGGACACTAAGAATGGTGATAACTCCTACAGGGGTGACTATTGGGGATAGTGAAGCGTCATTCACACAAAGTCACCTGAGTCTGGTACCCCTCCCCTTGAACATGTTCCACGTTCTCTCAGTCCCTCCTTCCAGATGCTTCAAATCCTTAACCCAACACTAAAGTATACATAACCCAAGGACTACCTGGCTTTAACTGAGATGTAACCCTGATCCTGAGGTAAACCAAACATAAGCCCTACTACAATGATTCTGGATCCTTTGTCAGTCTTCATAGGACATTTCTCTGAGCTCTAGCCACACTGCTATCTCTGTGTCCAGGTTCTCCCACTGGCTTCAGCACCCACCTTAGATTCCCCAGGCTGTAACTCCCAAGTAATCAAGTCTTCATCCCGCTTCTCAAGGTTCCCCCGGGATGCTCCTCTCCCCATCTCCCAGGACCTGTCTCTGAGCACTAGCATTTCCTTCCTCATGCACTTTGCCCATCAGCTCCTCTCCCAGCTTTTCAAACTCACTCCCATGAGCCCTAGCCCTTTTCCAAGATAAACCACTCCCTTCACTCTATGGCTGACCTATTTAGGACAGCTCTAGTCTCTCTCAAGTCAAATTGTCCCCTTGTTCTCCAGGGACTCTACCCTGGGCCCTGGCCCCTTCCTCAGGACAAGGCCACTCACCTCCCTGGAGCATCACATCCCATCCCTGCTGTGGAAATTTCAGGATCTAGAAGGTGTCCAATATGCTGGCTCAGTTCCTTCCTGAACAGATTGTGTTTGAATTTGAAAAAACAGACCAGCTCATATGCAATTTCAATTTTAGCTATTCTGGTGAGCGTCTAGTGACATCCCATGGTGGTTTTACTTTGCATTTCCTTGATGAGAAATGGTGAACACATTATCTCTTACTTACTGACCATTTGGTGAGCTCTTATTAAGTGCTTATTCAAGTCCTCCCCTCTACTCTTTTAACTGATTTATTTTACTGACTTGAGGTATCCCTTTGTTTTCTATGTGAGTCCTTTGTCAGGTGCATGTAGCAAAAATATCTTTCCTCAGTCTGTTTCTTGCCTTTTCACTATCTTCATGGTGTCAGTGATGAACAGAATTTTGTACTTTTGATAATGGTCAACTTATTAACCTTATTTTATGTTTAGTCTCTTTTGTGTATTAAGAAACACTGTGACAATAATCACTTACATTTTCTTCTAGAAGTTTCATAGTCTTTTCTGAACTCGCTGCGTTTATAGGAGATCGTCTTGTAATAATTCACCAATAGCAATACTAACGGAATGAAAATAAGCACAACAGCTTACACACTATTTATTGAGCTTATACAATATTCCAGATACACTTTCAAGGGTTTACATGTACCAAACTCATTGAATCACCACAATAGCTGTATTAGGTAGGTGTGCTTATCCCCATTTCACAAATACTACACAGGAGTATAGCTAACTTGCCCAGCATCTCACAGGGAGTAAAGAGGTGGGATGATAATGATGGTTATACCCTACATAACCAGTCGGGTATGTACCATGACGAAAGGCTTTTGCACACGTTACATTAGCAGAGTTATTCCCTAGAATGAATCCAAAATGTAAGAGATTGAAAGGTACTGGAAAGCTTCTATGCATCCATTAAACGAACCCATCTAGTAAAAAAATCGTCTACACTGAGTATGTTATAATCATTAAGAAAAAGTAAGTTCTCCAATCTTCTAATTTGCCTCCAAATTTGCATGACTATTCTGAAGTTCTATAAGAAAAGTGACCAGTGAAGACTTTGTATATTAAATTATATCATGAATTTTCCTCATGTCGCAGAAGAAATGAATGCTGTATAGACACCTCTGAACATTCTTTGTATTCAAAAGGTTTTTCTACAGTGTGAATTCTCTGATGTTCCCTAATATGGTTTACATGGTTACATGCTTTTCCACATTCCTTACACTCATGAGGTTTCTCACTGGTATGAATTTTCTGATGCTGTGTAAGTTGATGGCCATGACTAAAGGCCTTCCCACATTCTTTACACTCATAGGGTTTCTCCCCTGTATGAATCCTCTCATGTTTAACAAGGCTTGATCCATAAATAAAGGCCTTTCCACATTCCTTACATTTATAAGGCGTTTCACCAGTGTGAATTCTCTCATGTTGAGTAAGGTGATAGCCACAATTAAAGGCCTTCCCACATTCTGTGCATTTATATGGCTTCTCACCTGTATGAATTCTTTCGTGTTTAACAAGGCTTGAACCCCAACGAAAGGCCTTCCCACACTCCTTACATTCATGAGGTTTCTCACCAGTATGGATTTTCTGATGTTGAGTAAGGTAATTGACACGAGTAAAGGCCTTCCCACATTCTTGACATTCATAGGGCTTCTCACCAGTATGAATTCTTTTATGTTGAACGAGGCTCGAACCACAGATAAAGGCCTTCCCGCAGTCTTTACATTCATAGGGCTTATCACCACTATGAATTCTCTTGTGTTGGATTAGTTTATATACACGGCTAAAGGTCTTCCCACAGTCTTTGCACTCATAGTCTTTTTCACCAGTGTGAAACCTCTGATGTTGAGTGAGCTCATCACCACGTCTAAAAGCCTTCCCACAGTCTTTACACTCGTAGGGTTTCTCACCTGTATGAATTCTCCTATGAATGACGAGGCTCGATCCCCATCGAAAGGCCTTTCCGCAGTCCTTACATTCATAGGGTTTCTCGCCAGTGTGAATTTTCTGATGTTGAGTAAGTTGGTTACCCCAACGAAAGGCTTTTTTACATTCTTTACACTCATAGGGTTTCTCACCAGTGTGAATTTTCTGATGTTGAGTAAGCTGATAGCCACGACTAAAGGCCTTCCCACATTCCTTACATTCATAGGAATTCTCCCTATTATGAAGTCTCTGCTGTGGTCTAACAGAGGTATTTTCTCTATCAGTGGGTGTTTTCCTATAGTTGGTTATCACCTGACTGAAATAGCCCTCTTGAGGGCCCTGTGCTCCAACCAACTCACCTTCACACAGCCAGTAGAGGCCAAGGGATTTACTTTTTCCATCTGGGTTCCATTTGGAAAAATTTATTTCATTAATGCCCTTTTCTGTAAGTAAATTCTTGGTCTCATATGGTGACTCCAAATCTGGAAAAGAAAACCAAATTTTGTTTCCTTTTATGAAAACAAACACAAAAAACCTAAATACAGAGCAAACACTTCCCTAGTAGAATAAATATGAATTAACTAGACCTTGTTAAAATGTAAAGTCCACGTCTGGCACTGCGATACTTAATGAAGTAACACTGGAGACTTTCCTGCTGAAGTCAAATAGGAAAACAGTACTATTAGCCTCACTATTTCCTCCAGCTGACACAATAAAGCAAAAGAAATTAGCAGGGTAGATCTCAAAGATGAAGATGAAAAAGAGCACGATTTGTAGACAACATGACATACCTGGGAAACCCAGGAAAATCAAATTCAGTACTGTAAAAAATAAAAATATACAGGTGGATGACTGTGTGTAAAATTAATATTCTGAAATTGATATATGTTTATGCAAGTAATATAATAAAAGTAATTATGGACAAAAAGACCCACCAACACTCAAAAGCAGTAAGAAAGAGAATGTATAGGATTAAATTTAGTAAAAAATGTGAAATACCTATGAGGAAATGTTCAGAAAAATTAATTTGAGCATCAAAAAGGATGCTGATGGCAAGGCGCTGCAAAGCTTCAGACATGTTTAAATCCATGAGTTCATAATGATACTAAAAAATGTTAAATGACCAATCTTGGAGCATTCTGGAAGCCCATTTGCCCTTTATTATTAAAAAAATAATACTTTTTTCTTTAAAGAACAAGCTCTTCCTCCTTTTTATCCAATATGAACAGTGCTACTACATACAAAACCAACTAGGAGACAGAGTACAGTTTCTATTTAAAGAATTATTACTGTGAATAAATGAAGAAGTGATGGTAGAACACCACCACTTTGAACGCCCACTGAAATAGTGAATCTAGGTACCGAGTGTTGGTGAAGCTAACGGCTCAAAAAACGCCATAACCAGATATCACCTTGGGATGAAAGAATTTAACAGCACCTAGGAGGCAGTATTGCCAAAAATCAGAAAAAAGGAAAAGGAAAAAAAGTGCTAGGACAATAACCAATCTTCAGGAACTACAGAAGGTACAGAATGATGTCATTTACACTCTCGCTATCCAAGGCGTGGCTCACAGACCATGAATGTCATGGAGATTGTAATAGAGATTATCATCAGCAACACATAAAATAGGGCTGAAATATGAGAAAAAAACAAGGTGAGAGGGGGATGGGGTAAAGATGAACTTCATGGTGGTGATTTCCTACCGTGAGGCCATGGGCCTTGGACCTTGCTAGGTCCAAACACCTCAGGGGTGCACCTACTCCCTGCCTAGCTGGGTCGCTTGCCATAACAATGGCTTGTTCCAGCCAGACTGGCCCTCACTTTCTTTGTACTGTCTTCTTGTCTTTTCCCTCAAAGCCGTCAAGTCTCCTTCCCTTGCTCCTATAAGACAATGGCATTTGGCTTAGAAATGAGCTGTCCTGCTTTCAAAAATACAAATGCCACATGATGGAGAACTTGAGAAAGAACTGTCAGCTCACAAAATTTTTGACTGATGCTTAGTCAAATTTATAACAGCCTAAAAGTCAAAATCATAGAGAATTGAAAAAAAAAAAAATCAAGAAAGAAACGGTCAAAGACTAAACAGGTAGACCAGACAGGTGAAGAACAGGTCTTATTTTAAACTTCTGAAGGCCTTATCCCTGGAGGAAATAGAACATGGCACTTGATGGTATGGATCCTAGGCCTGAATTCTCAGGTTTGATTCTTGCTTCTGCCTCCTCTGTTGTCAAAGTCACTTTATGACCCAGAATACTCATTTACAAATCAGTCACAATATTATGTGTAGCTCAAACTTCCGAGAATGAAGTGAAATGTATTTATATAAATACAGCGCTTAGAACAATGCCTGGTATAGAGTAAGCACAACATTAGCCCTTAATATGACTGTTATTTACTAACAGTAAGTTAAGAAATTTCCTGAAATATTTACAAGATATTATCATCCAATGTTTAACTCAACATTCATGGATAATAACTTTCATCCTTACTTTGGGTGCAATGAGATGGAAATGGAATATGCGCACTTTGGTTTCACATGAATTCTGTTTGTTCAATCTATGTCTACATCAGACACAGAGGCTGGTTAACTAGAGAAAATAAAGCCACTGTGCTAAGCCACTTTCCCTAAAAGGTGGGTCCCCAAAGTACCACAGGCCATCAACAGCAATTTGAGTGGAAACATAATATCACAGTACAAAGCTTAGTTTCTAATCCAGAATTCTAATTCATCCTGTGGTTAGGAAGGAAGCCAGACAAAGGTGGCAAGATCACTGATGAATGAGAAGATGAAGGTGAGTGATGCTAACTTCCAACTTGACAAAGCTCAGTATTCCTCAGGGACAAGAAGAAGATATTCGACTAGTTTCCTGAAAGACAGTCCTGAAATTCACAGTAGAGGGAACTGACATTCCAGGAAGCAGAGTCTAAGGTATATGACGCAGGCGACTTACTCAGTGACACCAAGTTACTGTAGTTCTCCAACATTACATCCCAGTACAGGTCCCGCTGCGTAGAGTCCAGACAAGCCCACTCTTCCTGAGAGAAGTCTATGGCCACATCTGAGAACGTCACCGGACCCTGAAAACACAAACCCACATGTTCCCAATATGAAAGGGCTCTGGGTAGGGTGGACATAGTGTGCAGACTGAAAACCTGTCGTATGGGCAGAGGGTAGTAAAGACAGGCTGTGACTGAAGTGGAACCCCACGTTACTGAAGAGCCCCACTGCTGTGGAGAAAAACACCTACACCCTGGGATTCTATGTACCCCAACCTGCCAGGACGTGACTAGAATAAGCCAAGAGTCTTCTCATCCACAAGCACAGATGCCCACCTCATAAATTCTCAGCCAGTGTGATCCCTATAATATACTTTCTCCTTTAGGGGGAAAGAAAAAAATTCCTACAGTTTTGTTTCTGTGTAATGTAATATAAGGTCTTGTATCTTCAAAAATAAGGTTTGCGTGTTTGAATGTTTTCAAGCCTCAAGTCCATCCTTTTGCCAGCTTATCTTTTATCATTTTCTATTTTCCTTTGTAATGACAATAGCATTTTTTTTATTCCATCATAGAGACAGATTAGACTTAATTATTATACTTATACACTGAGGTTCAACAAAATGTCCAAGTTTTCCCCCTGTTCTGGGAGTGTAAGATCACCTATTCTGTACTGGGTGATGTTACCTATCACTAGCACCACCCTGCCTGTCTTTTGTTCTTGATCTAGAGGATACTGGTATCAAACGATGCAGAAGCAGACAGGAGTCTGGCAGGTCTGCTCAACAATATCTATCTTGGCTTTCCTGGCGGGAACATGGCCTCTAAGTCCGTGGGCCCCATCACAGCCCTAGCTGATCCCAAAAGCCACATAAAACTTGCCCTCCCACTGCACACTAAGCCTGAGACCAATCAACACAAACACGCCCTCTTATCTGCCTGGAAAAAAAAATCAGTGGAGATCAGCTGAGAGTTCCTGATTTCTCCTGTGGTCACATGGGACCAACACCTCTAAGTTAGCAATCCACGGACCCGACTCAAATACTTCTCTTGAGGGACTTCCCTCTTCCATTGCTCCAACATTCCTTTTGATCAAAAACTGAGCACAAAGGAGATACTGAACAGTAAACTCCGTGGTTGTGAACGTCAGCCACAAAGGTAGGCATGGAGCGATATGGCATCACTGTTTACTAGACAGGGAAGAGCTGTAAAGCAGGTAATTAGGTGGGACTCTCTGGGACAGGTGACTTCAGGATAATTCATAAAAACAGCCACAGGACTTAAATATCACATTTCGAGAAGGAAAGAGAAATACTTACATGGGCCATAGTTTTAGAATCAAGAACTGATCAGTCGTCTTAGGGTTTTCTTTACCGAAGACACACAATCCAGAGTAGCCAGAGCTGGACGAGGAGAAAGAGGCATTAAAGTAAGTGCACCTTCCTCCCCAAAATGACTTACTACAACCTTTTTGCTCCTCTATCTTTGCTTCCAAAGAATCCCTGGCTCCTTTTCCAACATCCACACACAAATGTATCTGGAGAAGACTAAAAGGATTCTGGAAAAAAAAAAAAAAAAAAAGCTCTCCCTGACAGTCCAGGCCACCCAGTGGCACAGAACACAGTGGAGGAGATTTTATTTATTTTCACCTTGAAGTCTAGAATTTTAGCAGGAGGATTCCTGGCCAGCTCCCTTTTGGGGAGCAGGGATTAAGAATTTAGCCCAGGGAGCACCTGAGACCTCGCTCCCCCCAGCATATGAGGTTAGTCTGGCTCAAATAAACTCTTATAAAAATTAAAGAAAAAAAAAATTTGGCCTCGACCAAAGAGAGGTCTGGCCTTTGTCCTCAGCTTCTGAGAGGTAATCTACATCACACTTGATAGGGTGGGCTCTATTTTGGGTGCCTGCTGGCTATACCCAGGTCTTAGAGTAGGGGCTTTGGGTCATAGGATATCAGTTGACTTGGAGACTGAGGTTAACATCAGAGCAATTAATGAAACAATCATGTCTATAATCAATCAACCAGCTGTGCCTACGTGATGACGTCCCAGTGAGCGTCAGAGCTCAGGTGAGCTTCCCTGGTTGGCAATACTCCATGCATGTTGTCATACATGGACACTGGCCAACTGACAAGTCCTGACTCCTTGCAGAGAGGACATGGGGAACACCCCTGGACCTGTCCTTATGCACCTGTTTCCTTGGCTGCCATTCACCTGTACCCTTTCCTGTATTAACTACACCTGAGTAGAACAGCTCTTGGCAAGTTCTGGGACTCCTTCCAGTCCTGAATTATTGAACCTGACGCTGGTTTCTGGAATCTCCTGAACGTGCAGTTGGTGTCAGAACTTAGAGTGGTCTTGGGTGGAGGCTGTGCCCTCGGACCTGTTTGGCTAACTCGGGGCAGGGGGCCTGTGATTTGGACCCGAGACTGGGCAGGTTTAGGGTACACATCCTGCTCCCTCCAGTCACACTGTCAAGGGTGAAGAGGGGCTGCATCATCCAAACTTGAGTTTCCTCTGGCCTCAGAGAGGATGACGTGGGTTAAGACATGACAGGTAGACAGGGTGGAAAAGGGGCTACCCAGGCAGTGGTCAGCTCTGAGTCCAGAGAAGCTGACAGCATAAATACATGCAGATGATCAATGCAAACACTGGTATTCGTGGTTGTTCAATGCCAATTTGGAAGTAATACTGAGACATGAAAGGTATTTTGGATATATTGTCAGTAGGAAAATCAGGAGGCCAAAACAAGATAACACATTTGTATATAAGATATACAAATACACACACACACAAACACACAGATATAAAGATAATGACAAATCATAAGACATTGACAGAAAGAGATATAAAAATAGAAATAGAGGAATAGAAGGAAACATCCTGGAAAGTTGTGTGTACTTTGCACAGAAAAGAGTTAACACAGGAGGTTGGAAAACCCTCGATTCCTCTGCTCAGCTGAGCTTCCCTCGTAGACAACACTGCACACTCACTGCCGGAGGAGTTAAGCACGTCCCGTGTGACCATACTGGGACAGGACTCTGGGGATCTTGAGCCTGGGTGACTCCGGATGTTGTCCCGTGTGTCTTTCCCTCTGCTGACTTTGCTGTGTGTCCTTTCACTGTAAGAAATCTTGGCCAAGCAAGACTGTAGGGTGAATCCTGTGAGTCCACCTAGAGAAACACTGAGCTTGGTAGTGGCCTTGGCAACTCCGACACCCGCTTTGATCTTGAGTTTCTTTTTTTGTATGGTGTCCTGCAGACAACTGCTAAATCGTCTGACCCTATTAGTTTTCACTTTGCATCGAACATTATTAGAAAAAATACGTAAGGTATAAAACTTAGGAAATAAATTCCATTTATCTCTGCATAGAGACCGAGCATTCAGAATTATTTGGTCATGACCTGACACTAGCGGCTATAGTGAGAATGAAACCCCATTCCTAGCACCTCTCAGAGAACATCACATGGAGTTCACCACTGGCCTTGACCACAGGCTGCCTTGTGTTTCTTCCCTTCAGTTTCCCTTCCTTGCTGGATTATCAGGTAATACACAGGTAACAATGTTCTTTCTATCATTCTGTCATTCCAAGTATCATTCACAGGGTCAGGCATATTGCAGGTACTTAACAAAAGTATGATTCTGACTCAAAATTCCTGTTTTTGGAATGGATCCCAAGGAAGAAGCTGTAACAGTACACATAGATATACAAAAGAATGTTCAGAGAATTTTTTTTTTAATGGGACAGTTTTTTTTAAAAAAAATTGAGGTAATTATAGAGTCACACACAACTGTGAGAAATAAGACAAAGGCATCCTGTGTACCCTTCACCCAGTTTACCCCAGTGGTACTACATTGCATAGAACTACAGCACAATATCGCTATGTTGGGATGTTGACACTGAGACAATCCATTGATTTTATTAAGATTTTTGAGGGAATTATTTTTAAAAATGAAAAAAAGTAGAAATATAAATATCTCACCATACAGGACAGAGTAAATAAATTATGGTCTGCTATAAGGGCATACAGTATATTTATTAATAATATCGATTTATATTAATTGAGAAAGAAATTTAAGATAAATTACCAAGCGAAGAAGGCAGGTTTAAAAAGATATGTATAATATACAATGGAATATTACTCAGCCATAAAAAAAAAAAATGAAACCTTACCATTTACAACAAACAACATGGATGGACCTAGAGGGCATTATGCTAAGTGAAAGAAGTAAGACAAATAAAGAAAAATACCATATGATCCCACTTCTATGTGGAATCTAAGAAACAAAATAAACGGCCAAACAAAATGAAAACAGACTCATAGATTCAGAGAACAAACTGGTGGTTGCTGGATGGGAGGGGGTTAAAGGGCTGGGTGAGAAAAGTGAAGAGATTAAGAAGTACGAACTCGTAGTTACAAAATAGTCACAGGATGTGATATACAGCACAGGGAATGGAGTCAATGATATTGTGATAACTATGAATGGTGCCAGGTGGGGACTAGACTAATTGGGGGGATCGCTTGTAAATCATATAAATGTCTAACCATTGTGCTATACACTTGAAACTAATATAAAATTAAATTAAATTTTTAAAAAGGTATGTATAATTTGGGAGAAGTCTTAATTACATGAAATTAAGAACAAAGGCTCTGTGATCTGGCTTTCTGGATGTGAATCTCAGCTCTGACAGTCACTAACTTCACAGTGTCTGTTCCCCATGGGTAAGACTGGGGTAAAAATAGTACCTACCAGGTCTGGCTGTCTCATCTATTAAGAAGATAATCTACATAAAACACAGTACGTAGTAATTATTTAATACAAGTGAGCCATTATTATTGAGGATCAATAACATTACAAATCTTTCAATCTGTTTTTATAAAAGAAACCCAAGCCTGCTGTGTCTCTTTTTTCTTATACAAAAAAGTGTTTCTCAACTCTGCTGTTTATATAATCACTGTTAACTAAAAATTTTCAAAGCCTCTTAAGAATGAAATTCTTTTTAACTAACAATGTTTGCAAACAAAAGAAGAAAAAAAAAAGATTCTGAGGCACAGAAGGAGGAAACATTCCGTACCCACCAGCAAAGAGACGGACAGCCAGCATTTTGCATCAAAAATCCAGCTGGAAGAATCTAAATTGAGGAGATGCCAAACTGAGAATGTTACCGAGCTGCTGACTCTTGTCTTCTATGCAATATGGGAGATTTATGTAAATAAATATGTAAATTTATTTATGTAAATTTACATAAATAAGATTTATGTACATTTTAAACTACCATCATCATCTACTTTTCTCACATAACCGCCCTGGGAAATGTCACTTGTACAGTCCATATTTGTAATGTGTCAGTAATCACTGTCACAGTCTGTGAGAGATACACTAAAATCTTAGAAAGTCTAATTTTGAAAGGTTATCCTTTCAAATGAATATCCTTCTTACTAAAATTGTAAATGAAATTAAAGGAAGGACCTCAGGTTAGGAATTCCCGTTCTAGACCCTTTGGAGCTTTGGTTCATTTTGTGAACTTGCAAGTCCATCACAGTGACTGTGATATGTACAGTGCTTCTGATCTATACAACATCCAGACTGACCACATAGCAAAAACAGAATCTGCTGAGCACTTGTGCTCTGGAGAGTGTTCTAAAGAACTTTACCTGCATTACCGCATCTTCACCATAATCCTATCTTCATAAAGCTCAAATGCTAGGAAGAGGCAGAGACAGGACTAAGACCCCAATACCTAGGTCCAGCCTGAAGGCCAAATCCAGCTCCACAGTCTGTTTTTGTAGGGCCACAGAGCTAAGGATGGGTTTTATATTTTAAAAGGTTTGTAGAAACAAAACAAGCAAACAAAAAACAAAGGAGGAGGAGTGGGCATAATTCTTCATACCTTAAGTGAGAGCTGCGTAGAGTGACTTCCTTCCAAAGAGTGCAGTGTGGAAAGGAGGAAAAAGGAGTAACGTTATAGTGATGAAAACTGACAAACACGACCTTGGCCAGGCAATCAAGGGCAACCTCAACGATCATAAATTATGTCGACGGTATGTACCCTTGCCATGATGTGAGAAAGTGGTCATTTACTTCTGTGATATTCCACCCCCAAAGCCATAAACTAGTCTAATCACGAGAAAAACATCAAATCCCAATAGAGGGACATCCTGCAAAATAAAAATATCTGACCAGTACCTCTTAAAAATGTCAATGTTATCAGAAACAAAGGAGGTCTGAGAAACGGTCATAGTCAAGAGGAGCCTAAGGAGACATGACAATGAACTGTAATGTGGTGTCCTGGATGGGATCCTGGAACAGATGAAGAATATTTTGTGAAAACTCAGGAAAATGAACAAAGCATGGACTTTAGTTAACAATAATGTATCAAAATTGGCTCATTCATTGTAACTAACGTCCCATATAAACAGGGGAAACTGGGTTCAGGGTACCTGGGAATCCTTTGTACCATCTTTGGAACTTCTCTGTAAATCTAAAACGAATCTAAACTAAACTGCCTCTAGTCAAGTACCACATGGTTGGAAGGTGAAGGCAGAGGGGGCAGCAGAGACATCAGAGCTAAGGTTACACTGACACACCGGCGCTCGCTCAATCCGCGGCCACACACCGAATCACTCGAGCACAATCCCACACCAGTCACAGCCTAACAATCTCACCATTAGGAGACACACCTTGGCCTTGTCATACCCACTGACGCCCAGGTCAGAAACAGTGCCCGGTTCTGCCAACCCCACAAAGGAGCAAAGCTACAGCTCACTGCCACGGAGAGACCTCTGCGCCCTGTCACCCTCCCAAAGCCCACACGCAGGTAATTCACAAAGCAGAGTAAACAAGTCACAGCCCGACCGCGTCCCCCACAGACGCTCCCACACATGCGTGTCACAGCCACGGGGATCGGGCCCGGCCGCGTCACCCACTCACTCCCCCCACTCACTCGCTAGTACGTCACAACCACAGGAACAGGGCTTGTCTCTGTCATAGACATCAGTCTCGGGGGCCGCGGCCCAGTCCCTGACACACACACACACACACACACACACACACACACACACACACGCTCGCGCGCGCACACTCCCCCCACCCCCACACTTGCGCACATCTCTCCGCAGCCATAGGCCGAAGCTCCACCTCCGGCCTCCTCGCCCCAGGCGCCTGCCTCCCCGCCATCCCCGCCGCATCCCGCGCTGGTTTCCTACTGGGATACTAACAATTTGCCGCTTCGGGCTCAGAGACGAACGGAGCGTCGGGAGGGGGCGCAAGGGTTGAGCTTAACTCAGGATGCTGACCCGGGGAAGTCGGAGCCTAAAACATCCTTCGCGCAGGAAGCGCTTCCCCAGCAGGCAAGCAACTCCGAGAACTCCGAATGGGGTTGTGCCGCAGAGACTTCTGGGAAATGTAGTCCCGCGCCCTGGCATCTGCAGAGCTGGAAGCGCGGCCACTCACTTCCCCAGCGTGCAACTCTACAAGGCCCTAATGAGCTGTGCCGCAGAGACTTCTGGAAAATGTAGTTCACATCGCGGGAACCCTCCCAGCCCGCCACCGGGTCTTCAGAAGGTGTCCGGCTCCTTCCTCAAAGGAGCTGTGCCCCCAGAAACTTCAGTGTGGGTGGTGTGTATGCTAGAGCTGCAGAATCTACAAATGCTAGGAGCCCTGCCAGCGTTTCACATTTCTCTTAGAATGAAATTTGTCCCACTGCTAAGACAATGCACCACATACCCGTGGAAAATGTTCAGAGTCAAGGAGGTAATCGCCAAAGGGTGGAAGTCCATTGGTGCTGATTACTCCTAACGTGCACTTCGGACCTAATTTAAGAGTTTCTAGTTAGTAATCTGTGTGATGTTACTTTGGAATTATAGGTGACTCTTGAAAACCAAGGGTTTGAACTGTGCATGTGCACATATATGTGAATTTTTTTCAGTTAACGGTTGGCTCACTGTATTGGGAGTTTTGCGTCAGCTGGATTCAACCAACCAATGAAAACAATATTTTCAATCCAGTTGGAATCCAGGGATGTGGAGAGCCCATAGGCTATTTTATAAAAGTGATTTGAGCATCGGCGGATTTGGGTATCCCTTCGGGTCCTGGAAACAATTGCCCTGCAGATACCAGAGGACCCACTTGGCAGTTAAGTTTTAGGGTAGTCAAAAGGCGTAGGCGGATCTTCTGCTGCCTGGGAACTGGAGATTTGGCATTCTTACCCTCACTATTTTGAGGGTCAACTGTATATGAATTTCTACTCCTCATCTATTATTAAGTGGCTGATTTTGAGAGTAATTGAGATCTTCCCTTAAGTCATTATTTTATTTTTTTTTAAAACTGCTTTTCTAATTCTACATCCATTAACTGGTATATTTTTTATAAAATAAACCTTAGCGGGACTTTGTGGGTGCATCTAATATTGATCCTATTGAAAAGGCGTAATGTTTGCTTCTTTAATTATCATTTGCTAAAGTAATCAGCTGTTTTAAAAACTACCTTGAATGTTGATAACTTGTTATTTTTGGCCTTTTCTTGAGTTTATTATAGAGCCATGAATTTTAATTGAATCAATGTGTTTCAAATTAGAAATCAATATACCCTATAATTGGCTCAAATGTTCACAGTAGCAATGATATCCTCTTCACAGGACCCGTTTTCTTTTGATTCCATGAGTTATTGAAAATTTTCTTGCTTTTTTACCCAGCCAGCTCTCCCAGGCTCACTTTATTCTTTATTCCAGATGCAGAATCACCCACTTCTCCAAAAAGCCCTGGTTCCTTTCATTTGGCAATAACATTAGTGAGACTGTTGGGTTAACACTGCATTGTGGCATTTTCAGTGGACAGAAGAAGTAGAAAAAGAATGTCTCCCTATTCATATTTTCAGATCAATTTTAGCCACCTTATAGCGTTTTTCTCTTAATTTACTGAATCCTAACTAGATTAACATAACTATTTACTGTTGCCTACAATATAAAGGACATATTTTCAAAATAACAATGGTGATAGTACTAAAATGACTATGGTATAACTGAAAAAACCTACAATGTTCTTTGTAATTCCTTTTGCCCTTTGAATGGCTCCCACTAAGTTTTAAAGTCAAGACAATATATTGTCAGTGATGAACTATTTAAAAAAGGTATTGAGATAACAGGGTAGTTTTTTGGAAAATGATCAAATTAATTAAATACCTGAAACTATATGTCAGAATATGGTACAAATTGATTAGAGATGTATATGTAAAAAAAAAAAAAGACATAAACCTGACTAAAATGTCCATATAATATGGAAGTATGGAGATCCTAACTATAACTCAAAATCCAGAAGTCATGAGAGACTGCTAAAAATGAGAAAATCTTAAAAGCAACAAGAGAGAGATAAATCATCACACTGAGGGGAACGACAATTTGATTAATACCTGGCATTTATTAAAAATAGTAAACAAAAAGAGTGTAATAAAATGTTCAAAGTGTTGAAAAAGTTAAAATCAAACAAGACTATTATTATCCAGCAAAACTATTATTAACCAATAAGGGCAAAATAAAGACATTTCCAGATGAACAAAATGCAAAGAACTTTTACAACTCATTAAAGAAACCAACCCAATCAAAAATGGAAAAAAGGTGAATAGATATTTCACTGAAGATATATGAATGGCTGATAAATAAGAATATGCTCAACATCATTAGGCATTAGAAAATGCAAATCAGAATGAAATATTACACCCACTACAATGGCTACAATATAAAAGAGTGAGAATACTGTTCCACAAGCTGTGGAGAAACTAAAACCCTCATACCTTTCTGCTCAGAGTGTAAAATAGTACAGCGCCTCCCATTAAAAAAGCAAACACACATATTTAAGGGAAATTATTATTTTCTAGGAGATTGTTATAAATACTGACTGAAAAATAACCAATTTTAATATACAGATTAAAAGGAATTAGAGGGCTCTAAATCCTAACAAAGTCTGATTCATTTTAAGCCAGGGATAGTTGCATTGTGATGTAAATTAAGTTCTAAGGAAGAAAAATAAGTTTGTCCCTATTATTAAACATTAGGCTATTAAAAAAAAGCTGAACAAAATTAAAAAAAATTTAACTTGAACCTTCATTAAATGCATAATATAAAAACAAATATGACTTTAGCCATTTAAATTTAGCTAGTTAGCAGTCAATATTAGCCAAATTCAGTTTATTCTGTTAATTAAAAAAGATTCAATATTAGAACATCAGTTGATGTTATACATTAAAATAACAGAAAAAACATTTGAGCACTTCAGTAAATCTTTGAATGATATTTGATAATGAACTCATACAGAATATGAAATCAAAAACAATTTAAGCAAGAACGTTTCAGCAAACATTTCATGAAACAGGGCGAGGCTAAGGCCCTGGTCAGGGTTCCAGCCATTCACCACTGCACACGATGCCTGAGCCAGGACCCAGAGAAAAGGAAAGACAAGAAAAGAGAATCAAATAACTAGAGCTATTATTATTCACAGATGACATGATTACAAATCTGAAACAGTGGACGATTTATTTTAACTGTAAGGGCTAACAGAAATGAGAACATAGGGCAAATCCTTAAAATACTGACGTCAATCTTCCTCTTTTTCTAGCGGTATTTAAAAAATGATAAAAACAAACAGCCCCCATTCCCATTAGCAAATATCCTGTGACCTCTTCTTACAAGGCATTTCCAGATTTGTGTGAAAAAGCCATACATTTTTATTAAAGGACATAAAAACATGATTAAAGGCTGAAAACACACCATTATTGATATTTAACAGACTACATAAGAAATGAAGTTGTTGAGTATTAGGTAATCTGGTTAAACTAGTTTTTAATGATCAATAGAAAAGATAATCATTACTATTATGAGTAAAATTGGGCCCCCCTCCAAAAAATATGTTGCAGTCCAAACCCCACTTCAATGTGTGATCTTATTTGAAAATAGGGTCACTGCTGATGTAGTTGGTTAAGATGAGATTATACTAGAGTTGAGAGGGCCTCTAATTCAACAACTGGAGTGCTTATAAAGAGAACACCAGTCTACAGCCATGCCACCCTGAACAAGCCTGATCCTGTCTGATCTCATAAGCTAAGCAGGGTCGGGCCTGGATAGTACTTGAATGGGAGACCACCTAGGAAGACCAGGTGCTGTAGCGTAAAAAAATAAAAAGTAAGGGATTGTAAGCTGACAAGTACTTGCAATCTGTGAGGTCAACCAAGGGTTGCTTCGCCAAATAAATAAATAAACTAATAAAAATGCCATATGAAGAGACACACAAGAGAGAACATCTTGTGAAGATAAAAGATTGGGGTGATATACCTACAAGCCAAGGCATCTCACCTCAAAGACTGCCAGCAAACACCAGAAGGTAGAAGAGGCTAGGAAGGACTCTCCCTTACAGATTTCGGAATGAACATGGCCCTGCCCATACTTTGATTTCATCGGACTTAAAACCTAGAGAATTATGAGTTAATAAATTTATTTTAAGCCACCCAATTTGTGGTACTTTGCGATGGCACCCCTAGGAAATACATACACCTACCACCCACAATGAAACAGTGTAAAGTTACAAAATACTGAAGAATATTTCAACATCTAATGATTAGAAAGGCGTTGAAACCGCATCTGAATCTGATATATTTAAAAGGAAAAAGTAATTTGAAAGTAAAGAAAAATGTAATAAACGTGGGATCAAATTTGGATCAAATTTAAATCAAATTTGAGGATACAAGAATGGAATGAAGATGCTCCTTGCATGGGAAGATCACTTTCCAGTGGGGGATTGGGGCTGTAAACACAACGCAACTAGCACTGTCATGGCGTAAGACTTGAGATGAAAAAAACAGGTTTTACGGGTCAGGAGTCTATCACCTTGCCCAAGGCAGGGGACTCCCGAGGTAGTAAATGCGAAGGAGAGGCCAGGGGAGAGGCAAATCCTGGCCCCAAGAACGCCATGAGTGGTGGTTAGTGGTGGCGAGACAGGTGCAGTCTGCAGAATCCCAGGGCCAGAGAGAGAACGTGGACACCCGCGAAGCCTCGAGGAGGCGAAGGGCTAGAATCTGCACACAGACTGAGGACTTTACACGGCGTAGAGGTGGGTAAGGAGGGTCAGTGAAGGGTTTTAAGCAGGAAAACGAGGCAGATGACATCCACAAGACCAGAAAGCTGAAAGGGAGCAGCAATCCTCATTTGAGCGACTATAACCGATAACGCACAGGGGGACCTAGGATTGGGAAGGTCTCCCGGAGACACGGGCATAGCGACCCCCGAACCCGAGCTGTGGAGCCCCGAGCTGTGGAGATGTGTGGCATATGGGCTGGGAACTTGCCAAGCCCAGGTTTGAATTAGAAAGACAGAATATCCCTCAAACAAACCTGACTTCCGCTTCTCGAGATCAGTTTCCGGGTATGCGGTAAACTGCGCAGACTCCGGCGTTGGGACGTGCAAGGGGATGCGGCCTGGGCTGCGTCCTAGGCCTGAGAGGGAGCATCCTGGATTCTGGGTTAAGTAGCTATAGGGACGGATTCTGGAAGTGGGTGGGGCGCCAGGGCCGCTGGGCCCACCCTCCACCGCGCCTGAAGTAGAACTTGAACCTCTGGGTTTATATGTGCTTGAATTTCTTTTGTGTAGTGTGAGCAAGAGTTGCTTCCTGCCTATTTTATTCATTCATTCATTCATTTATTTATTTTGTTATTTATGCCTACAGCACCTGGTCTTCCTAGGTGGTCTCCCATCCAAGTACTAACCAGGCTCGACCCTGCTTAGCTTCTGAGATCAGATGGGTTCTGGCTTGTTCAGGGTGGCATGGCTGTAGACCATGGACCGTGGTGCCACTGAGGTGTGAACCCAGGACCTTCTGCATGTAAAGCAGACGTGTTAACCACTACACTATGGGACCAAGTCTACTTCCTGCCTATTTTAAATGAATGTTTCAATCAATGTAATATAAAAGCTTAGGGTGGTGTGGATCACTGATATTTGGAAGGTGAGATGTTTTCCTGTTGATAAGCTGAACTGGGTTTGGTCAAAAGCTCTTTTTGCTGAGGGCTGGAGACACATTAGGAGTCAAGGGGGCTGTGGGGCACTGGAACCTTGGTGGGTATTGATGTAGAGCAGTTGGAATGTCTAAGCCTGTGGAGAATTTTAATAAAAATGTATTGGAGCCCAACCAAGGATACACCTGCAAGCAAGATCTCACTAGATTGAGAAAAATGCTTTGGAAAATGGCACTTTGCAGCTTCTTTTATGCATTTGGAGTTAAGGAGAAAATGGAAGGAAGATTACATGAAGATGGGAGAAAGCAAGGCAGGTATCGGATTATAGGATAGTTAACAAGATTATGTGCTCTCTTTAGGGTGGTTACAGTTTATTTCAAAGGTGGGTTAACCTGGATGTGCTGAAACAAGTGATGTGACTCGCTTAAGGCAAAGATAAGTCTTGTATTAAAAGAAGGTATAGGCCTGGGGTGTGACTACCCACCATGACCTGCCCTGTTAGGAATTTATGATCAAATTAATGTAGGAAGGAGGCAAGAGAATTAAAAATGTTAATAAAGCCACATTCAGAGACTGCAATGTGCTGATCAGCCCTGCAGCCAGAGCAGGACACCTGCAGAACAAAGGAAGATTTCTGCTGGGATTGCTAACAGCCCATTCTCCACATCTGTGAAGGGGAAACAGGAGTCAAGAGTCATTCTCTATGGCTAAAACCATGGGGAACCTACCGATTTAAGGCTAGGAACTGCCAGCAGGACTTTAACTCTACTTACTTTTTCACGCTATATACCCCTTCCCTTTACTGTATGTCCTTATCAAAGTAAATGGGTTAAAAAATCTTTTAAACAATAACTCACAGGAGCTAAAGAATGATATATAAACTGAATTCTCTGAACACTTGCCACATACTATCTTTCCAAACCTCTCTTGGTCCCTCTCACTCTCTGTCTCTAAGAGAACACACTTTGTGGAGTGTTACACCTTTTCTAATAAACTTTCCTTTTGACTCTAACTTTAGCAAGGTGTTGAATTCTTTCTACACTCTCTGCCAAAGGCCCCTCTTCTCTCAGTGCAGGGCTTGGTCTCCCTGTCACTTGGGGGAAATTTGCCCTATCCTGAATGAAAATCACCCTGTGAGGTCGCTTTTAGTAGGACCCTTTTTTCTTACAGTGGTTTGATATGGGAATATTTATGGCCTGAAAAATTAGAATGAATTATTTAATTGAGCAAGGGCTGGAGTTGTCTGTATAGGAACTAGAAACTGGAAGGTGAAATGTGAAACTGCTGGTGAGGAATGTGCAATTTTATACTGCCTTCCATCAATACTTAATTCCTATTTCTGTTCTCCACACACTTGGAAGGCAGAGAAGCCACCCTGGGGTCAGCTCCAGGGTCTTTCATCGGCCAAGAACCTGGGTATGTGAGTGGAGGGGAATCTGATAATTTAGGTCACCAATCCATTGCTTTAAAACAGTTAAAAAAAAAAAAAGAATTTTAAAAATAGATGTTAATTCCTTGGTTCCTTTTTATCTTCAGTTTGTTGATCTATTACACACAGGAGGTGATCTATAAATCCATGCATTTCAGAAATAAAGTTGGATGGCATCTATTTTTCACTTAGCTTCACTGTGACTGAAACCGGAGGGCAGCCAAGTCCGGGGCTTATGCTGCTGTGCTACTCAACCAATAGACCAAAACAGGAGTTGGGCTATTTAGAATGAGTGTTTATTGTTAGAGCAATATTGTCATATCTGAGAAGGGAGCAGGTTAACACCTTCAAAAACTGCCTTAACATTCTCAGTCTGGGTTAGGGTATTGCAGAGAAAATCTGGGCATTGTCCCATAGCTACCTGAGGGTTCTGGGGAGGGTCTAGTCAACTTCATGGAGCTTTCCAGACTTCCTTCTAGCTTTGTGGTCTTTCTTGTGGCATCAGCAACTCAAGAACAAAGATGGGAACAATCCATAAAGAACGATAAGCCATAAAGATTGTGATTAGCAAGTGTTAACACATAGTCACAAGTTTCAGGGCAATTCTCTGAGGCATGGGACATTCTAAGCTTTAGTTTGATTAGGAACAATCTATTGTCTGATTTAAAAAGTTCAACTAAAATCTATTGTCCTGAAGTACAGTATATCGTATGTAATGATTAAAGGAACAGACATACAGAGGATAAAGGAACAGACATACAGAGGATAAGGGCAGGGTGGAGGGGGTGGAGAAATGTCATAATCTCATTATCCAGGTGAAACCAGCTTGAGTCAGAGGTAAAAACTATAGTAAACAAATGAAATTTGTGTGCAGTTACAAGCTGTAGGGGACTGCATGGGGACCACTTTATATATATCAGAGAACAACAGTGGCATTCTGCTATACATGTGTGATTCAATAAGCTGAATCATGCTTACATATGTTAGACGCAGGCACCCTTCTACACTAATGTAACATTCTAAATCTGGGGTCCTATTTCTAGCCACGAGTCTGGATCACAGCCAGACCTGGGACCAGCCAGGCCTGGGGCCCACAAGATTTAACTAGGTTTCCTAAAAAGATTAAAAATTTTTCAAGTGATGGCCAATATCATTGGTATCTTTTCCCAGGCCTGTGAACTTTAAGCTCGAGAAAAAGAAAAATCAGGGAGCCTTGGGGTCTGTTTGCATCTGTAGGTTGTTTATTTTGGCTGATAGCTGGGGCTGACTCTGGCAGGGGCTCAAGGATCTCTAGGTTACATATTTTAGCTGATAGCCGGAGCTGGTTCTGGCAAGGTTCCAAAGCTTGTTAGGAACTGAGCTGTTTGTCTTTTTATTATCTATTTCATTCAGGGTTATATTTATAATACAATTATAGTTTTCATGTGTAATAATTATTTATCAACATGTGATATTACATTGAGTTTATACTTGTGCATTAGAAATTGATATTAGCTTAATGATGGTTTAAAAACATTTAACGAAATTTTAATAACTATCATAAGATATTAAAAGTATTTCAACAAAGAAAAAATTAATACAAGTACATAATTCTTTGGGGGAGAAAATTATTTCCCAATTTTCAGAGGGAAAAATGTACCATATGCATCAATCCTAGGATGCCAGAATTCCATTGAGAGGAAACCAAATTATTCCTTACTTGTTTCAAAGTCTTTCACAAGTTTTCCTGACAATCAGGTGAGATATTGGTATGTTACATCTTTAAAATAATTAACTCCACTCAATTAAAAGAAAGCATATTTTTTTCCTTTTCTATTTCAATAGCTTCCTAAGGGATCTCTTTCTCTGTAAGCTTTACTTCACTTGGCAATCACAGAGAAACCTTTTACAAACATCAACTTCATCTTGTCACTCTCCTACTTAATTCCCCCAGGGTCTCTGATTGCTTTCAGTTTGAAATCCAGATGTGTGACTAAAGCATCTTTCTGTAATCTGGTCCATGATGATCTTGTAACTGCACACAAACTTCGTTTCTTTTGGGGTAGCGGAGGCCAAGCTAACCATTTCCTATAACGGTTGGAGGTTGTTCACTTCCCTTCCCATAATAGGAAAGAGACTTTTGAGTGTCACAGCTGACGTGGCATAGACCACCAGCCCTGGTCAGTCATTCCCCTTACAGCCCACCAACCAATCAAAATACACTGTCCTTATATAGAAAGAACATGAGTAAGTATACAATGTGTATAAAAGGGAAAGGACCACTGTGATGATCAGGGCTCAGCTGCTGCTGAAGCTTCCCTTCCTTGTGAGTAATAAACAGCATTTCTCACCCCTCTCGTCCTCCTGGTGGTTCTTCCAGAATATCCAAACCTAGGCAAGTTCCAGGCCTAGGGCTCTTGCATTATAACATTCCTTCATGGTTGGGACAAAAAGTCTCCTCTCTTTATTTTCATAATGAATCATCTATGCATTCAATAAACTTCATTTTGTTTCAGGTGTTTATTGTTTTCGGATTTGGCTAAAATCAGGGCATGTATATTTTATTTGGATCTCTGAACATTTACAGGTGATATTTGCCTATGAAATAAGCAAACAGACAAATGAAAAATTGCCACAATCACAATTTTTAAAAGACAGAAAAATCTTTTTTTTAAAAAATGAACAGAATATGCAAACAAAAATGCATATGTATGTGGAATATTAGAAAAACAAATTAAGTCTGAGGTTGTGACAGCATAGTGATTAAGCACGTTGTCAATGACTGAAGCTGTCTCTTATTAGAAGATGACTTTAGAAACATCGTTTAGCTTGTCTGTCCCTGGGTTTCCTAATTTGTAAATGGGCAATTAATATAGCCATTACCTTGTAAAGTGGTTGTAACGTTATATATAAAACATGAAGAACATTGTGTCCCTGTGTGTGTGTATTTATATCTTACCTAATAAGAAAATATTCAAAGCTAGCAAATACCTTAGGGAGAAGAAAATATGTGTTTGTAAGAATTTATAAGTAGGAATTAATGGTAAGTGGATTTTAGTTGCCAAGATAAAACGGTATTCATGTTTCTGTGCAGATCTTCTGACCATGAATGTGTCATCATTGGGAAATGGCCACCAGGGTTTTGGTGATAGGAGTTATCACCAAAGACTGGGTTTTTGGAACATTCTGGGAATGTTCTATATTTTGGGAAGACAAAGGCTTCGTAGTAGACTCCATGTTCTCAGCATGGGGTAATGTGTCTACTGTGGAGGTGCTCACCAATCTCTGAGGGGGAAGGTCATGGAATTGCCTTGTTTGTGGAGAAGCACTGCATTGAAATATGCAAGCATGTAAAATTTGCAGAATCATAACAAAAAATAGAGGCTCCTATTGCTGGGAGAAGTCAGCGTTGTCCCTGAGGACTCTTTTGGGATAGGATGACTGGAAGCTTCACGACTGAAAATCTCTTGGACACTGTTCCATGCACTTCATCTCTTGGCAGGTTTTAATCTGTATCTTTTCACTGTGGCAAACCGTAACTATGAATATAACAGCTTTCAGAGAGTTCTATCAGTCCTTCTGGTTAACTCTTGTATCTTGTGGTAGTCTTGAGGACTCATGAATTCTGCAGACACACTTAACATTTAGAATGAATAGTTAAAAAAAACCCATTGATAGAGTAGAAATTTAAAAAAAAGTCTTGAGACAAATGTAATCAACTTATACTAATAAATTCAAAAATTAAAAGTGAAAAGGTAGTTTCTTTTAAATATAGACTATCAAAACTGAATTTAAAAGAATTATAAACCAAAGGGGGCAAAAATGGAGTAGATGATAGAGGCTCTGTTCATCCCTCAGGCGACCAAATCAAAGTTGTGATGGAAACAAGGAGCAAACAGCAAGGAAAAATCACCTGGGATCTAGATGAACAAGCCCTACAACTAGAGAGAAATTTAAGAAATCATTCTGCAATGGCAGAAGGTAGGATGGGGTGAGGACACTTGGCTTCCTGGTCTCCAATGGCTGAGTGAAACACAGACTATACTCTCCCTAAGGTATTTGCTAGCTTTGAATATTTTCTTATTAGGTAAGATATAAATACACACACACAGGGACACAATGTTCTTCATGTTTTATATATAACGTTACAACCACTTTACAAGGTAACGGCTATATTAATTGCCCATTTGCAGCAGCAGAGGCAGACACCTCTTAAAGGAGCCACATCCATGACCGGACTTTCGTGGTAATGGACCTGCTCACTTTCAGCACCAGTGCCGCTTCGGCTGCACACAGGGAGCACCAGGGACTTACAGGGAGACACTGAGGTGTCGGAGTGAGGGCCAAGGTGAGACTCGAGACTTGCTCTGTACAGAAGTGCTAGGGGGTGGGGGGATCCACTGTTCCTCTCTTGAGCCCTCCCCACTCTCAGTGCCCTGAGGGAGCGCTACCATAGCCGAGAAGTCATCAAACTGGATAACAGAGATCACTCACTCCGCCCAGAGGATTCCCTGAAACTCTACCTCCCCCAGCTCAGGGCCCCACCCAAGCCACATTTAGGTATATCCTCAGTGAGTCAGGTGCGCCTTGCTGAGCAGTGCCTAGATTCACACTGGAGGCAGCTGGACTCGGTTTCTTGTGTGGCCTTTTGAGGCAACTATAAGCACAGTATCTGTGAATTGCTTGCTGAATCTTAACAGTGTTATGGCGCGAATGATTCTAAGACCCACGGAGCCAATTGAGATTAATCATGAACCTTTATTAGCCGGCCGGTAACTGAATCTCTACCACGCAGGGTTAGAGGAGATCAGCCCCGAACTTCCCGAGGCGGGCAGCTTATAAGGTCTCCTACTACATTTTTGAATGAATAGGTCACAAGAAGAAGAAGTTAGTCGTTAACCTTTACTACACAGATAAAGGTATCCGGGGGGAACTCTCAGCTCAAACAAGGCCTAATAGACAATTTTATCATCTTCACCTTGGAATGTTGTGCTTCTCCCTAGGGCTGGCGCCTGGAGATATCACCTCCCTGAAACTGGAGAATTTTCACTTTTACAACAGTGAAGTGGAGGGGCACAGGCTTGGGCTAAATTTGGCTGAACCCCTCTCAGGACTGTGCCACTGGACACCTACTATACAAATCCACACTAATAAGACCGGGAAACTTAGTACATAGAAACAGCACAGAAAAGCAGCCAAATGGGAAGACAAAGAAGCAGAAACCATATGAGAGAACAGAACAGAGATCCAGATATAATGGAGTCAAGCAATCTAACAGATGCAGAGTTCAAAACACTGGTTATAAAGATGCTCAATGAACTCAGGGGAAGTGTAGATGAATTCAGTGAGAACTTTAACACAGAGATAAAAAAAATAAAAATGGAAATGGAAATTATAAAAGGAAACCAGTCTGAAATAAAGAACACATTATCTGAGATGAGAAGTATATTAGATGGAATAAACAAAGGAATAAACAAAGTGAATAAAGAAGAGGATCGAATGACCTATCTAGAGGACAGGAAAGCCAAGGACATTTAATTGGATTGGCAAGAAAAAAGACGCCAAGACTATAATAATAATTTAAAGAGTCTATGAGACACTATTAAAAGTAAAAATATATGTCTCATTGGCATACTGGAAGGAAAACAAGATGTTGAACAGCTATTTGAAGAAATAATGATGGAAAACTTCCCTAACCTGGTGAAGGAAATACACATACAACCCCATGAAGCTCAGAGAATCCCAAACACCAGGAATCCAAAGAGGCCCACACCAAGACACATCAAAATTAAAATGTCAAAGGTTAAATACGAAGAGAGAATCTTAAAAGCACCAAGAGAAAAGCAGATAATTACCTATAAGAGAGCACCCATAAGACTGGCAGCAGATTTCTCTAAAGAAACTATGCAGGACAGAAGGGCTTGGCACAAAATATTCGATGTGATGAAGACCCAGGATCTGCAACCAAGATTACTTTATCCAGCAAAGCTATCATTTAGAGTTGAAGGACAAATAAAGAGCTTCCCAGACAAAAGTAGGCTAAAGGAATATATCAGTACTAAGCCAGTATTACAGGAAATGTTGAAAGAACTTCTTTAAGAAGAAAAAACATGTATCAAAAACAGGAGTAAAGAATGGTAACAACTACATTCCTATCAATAAGAACCTCAAATGGAAAAGAATTAGGTGCTCCAACTAAAAGATAGATTGGATGAATGGATAAGAAAACAAGACCCCCTTCATGGTGTGTACAAGAGACTCACCGGATTAAAAGACACACACAGACTAAAAGGAAGGTGATGGAACAAGATATTGCTTTGATGGACCTAGAAGGTATTTAAGTCAGACAGAGAAAGATAAATAACATATGATATCACTTATACACAGAATCTAAGAAACAAGAACAAACTGATCAAAAACAGACTCACAAACATAGTGGACAACTATGGTAGACAGAAGAGAGGGGGAGTTGGGGGGCTGGGCGAATGGAGTGAAGGGTTAAAAAAGTACAAATTAGTAGTTGATGGATGGTCATGGGGATGGGAAGTAGGGCATAGTGAATGCAGCTAGCATTAACATGTTGGCTAGTTGGAGGGCCAGGGGAGGGAGGGAACAACTGAGGGAATCATTTTATGAACTATATAGATGTCTAACCAATGTACTGTATACTTGAAACTAATTAAAAAAAAAAGAAAAAAAAAAAAGAATTGTAAACCAGAAAACCACAAACAACATATAAATACTTTGAAACATAAACAAAACTTTCTGGTTGTTTTATAAGTTTCTTTACCCATATTTTCAAGTTTTAGGTAGTCTTTCAAGTCGACCTTACAAAACAAAAAAAGAGAGATCTATGAAAAGATATTAGGTGAGTATTATCTATGTTCTGATACCCAAAAATTGAAAATAAACCAATATAATTTATAAATTCACATATGAAATTTATAATTAAAATTTTCATTGTTACTGAGAAGGATTTATTTCAAGAATAGAAAACATGCCAACAAGAGAATCTACTAATGTGATCCAACATATAAAACATTAAATGAGAAAACTGTTCATTGAGTAAATAGATTTTTACCCTTGTAAATTTTTTCTCATCAGTAAATTAGAAAAAATACTCAATTAGAGCACATTTCAGTTATTAGCGATCACTACACATTACAATATAAGAATAATGAAAAACATTTAATGGGTAACTATATGTTGTTGTTGAGTGTTCAAAATGTAGATTTTATAATTATTTCAGTGAATCCTTTTATTTCCTTTCATTTACATCTTTTTAACCATGAGCATTCTATCTCCTAATCTGAGAATATAGTGATTTCCTGATATGTTCCTTCTTGATAGGCTCATTGTTTGCTGTGAAGTTAGTTTTGAGAACAAGCTTTTAAATGACTACAGATCTAGTAACCAGGATGCCTGCTATCTTATGAAAGACACTGGGTGAGAACCACCCAGCAAAACTGTTCCCAGATTTCTCACCATCCGGAAGTGTGTGACAATGGAAACTTGTGGTTTTAAGCTCCTCAGTTTGGAGGTAATTCGTTATGTTGTAAGATATAACTCATACAACCTACGAGCTGTAAATTCCACTTTTCAGAACTGCCCTGATAATACTCACAAATGCTAAAAATCCAGAAAGTACAATGATCTTTGTAAAATTATTGTACATTCTAGATAACACAAAAACCAAAATATTAAAGTCTAAAATGAAAAAATATAGGTAAACTCTGGTACGTTCATACTCTTTAATGTTAAAATTATGTCCAAAAGGATTCTTGATTAATATTATCAATTGTTGATATACTATGTACAATGTAATATTTATGTAAAATATAAACCCAAAATAGCAGTGCACTGTATGTTATTATTATCCTGCATCTGAAATGGCATATAAAATGGTCTGGAAAGATATGGCTTGCACTAATGATGGATTTCTATTGCATTAGGAAACTCATATGGAACAAGGAATTATCAAGAACTTATTATCATTCATATTATTTAATTATTTTACAAATTTTTTTTCCCAATATGAATTGCGTATTTTATTAAACATTGTGAATATTTTTAGTTTTAGAACAAATTTCTTCAAACTCTTAACTGTGATTAACTCAAGGAGTTATTTACTATAATGGATGCGTGGAAAAATGAAGACTTTCACTTTCTACTTCCAGACTGTTGTATTTTCTTTTGTCACTAGAGGATTAAAATATACATCAATAAATAATGTAATTTCATCATGATATAAAATTGAGACATTGAGGATCTCAGGGGCATAAGCATCCTGAAGATCTCATTAGGAACTCAGGACAAATGC
This sequence comes from Pteropus vampyrus, assembly GCF_000151845.1. Classification (NCBI taxonomy): domain Eukaryota; kingdom Metazoa; phylum Chordata; class Mammalia; order Chiroptera; family Pteropodidae; genus Pteropus; species Pteropus vampyrus. The sequence goes on along the minus strand of NW_011889526.1, from coordinate 71,025 downwards.
CTGTCTCATGTTTATAACACTGAGAACCATGATATTCACAAACTTCCTTCCTGATAGCTCTATATCTGTGGTCACATTTGCATACAGGGAAGTTAGAATCTCCTAGACCTAGCTCCAAACCATCAACCAAACCATCTTCATAAACTGATTCCTTCTGCATGTTGCTAGTTTGTTTCATAGGAGAGGCCTCCATGGGAAATTCTGTTCTTATTAAATTTCTTCTTTCAGCCTGGGAGGGCCAGACAAATATTAAGACACTCAGGCCCCTTGATGATCACTTGCAATGGTCCAGGCGCATGGCATCTTGAGGAAGGAGGGTCAGTTATTCCCAGGGAGTGACATGGACTACCTCCTCCTCTAGGCCACTTCACTGATTCTCATGAAACCATCGTCTTACACGCATTTATTGCACTTACCTAGGACAGCACTTTCTCCTGAAAAAGTTCTTTACTGAAGCAGACAGTTTTTCTGATGACTGCCTGGAGATTTGTTTTTCTTACAATAATATTAATAAAAATAAATTAAAGAAGCTATACAAAAATGCACTCTCATTTTTTTTCACCCCTTACTTGTTATCAGATTTAACTCCCAGCCATGAAAACAGCCCCAATGAGGTGGTGGATGGATGTCAAGTGTTGTGGCGCGAATGATTCTGAGACCCACGGAGCCAATGGAGATTAATTATGAGCCTTTATTAGCCAGCCGGCGACTGACTCTCTACCACGCAGGGTTAGAGGAGATCAGCCCTGAGCTTCCAGAGGAGGCAGCTTATAAAGCCTCCTACTACATCCTTGAATAAGCAGATTACAAGAAGCAGAAGTTAGTCGTTAACGTTTTGTACAAAGATAAATGTATC
>NW_011889526.1:39034-69994 GCF_000151845.1 Pteropus vampyrus | reverse complement strand
GGCTGGCGCCTGGAGATATCTCCTCCCTGTGACTGAGTTACTGCTTGCACCTGGAGATACTGTCTCCCTGAAACTGGAGAATTTCCACTTTTACACAAGCAAGTGACATCTGTTGTCTATGAATAAAAGTAGAAGTCTGAACACTTTTTTTTTTGATTTGTAATTTTTAAAAAAATTGTGAAAATAGTTTCTTGGTATGAGGAAACAATCAATAATAGAGACAAATCAGTGGTTCGAAGTTTATCATACTGAGAACCATGATATTCACAAACTTCCCTCCTGATAGCCCTATGTCTGTGTTCACATTTGCATACAGGGAAGTTAGAATCTCCTAGTTCTAGCTGCTAGTCCTGATTAACAGATCCTTATTGTGTACGAAGGTGGGCCTGTGATAGTTGTTTCAGTGGGTGGTAATGCATTAATTGCACACAGAACTAAGATCGATATGCACACTTACATATGTATATATTTTATATGCCAATGTGTTTCTTAAGTGATTTTTAATTTTTCAATTAAAGTATTGTATTATACAATATAATATTGTATTAGTTTCAGGTATGCAACATAGTAATTAGACATTTATATAACTTACAAAGTGATCACCTTAATAAATCTAGTAACTATCTGATACCATACAGTTATTACAATATCATTGATTATAAGGATTGGTATTTTTAGAGATTTAAGATAATTATTATATGTTAGCATTCTGACAAAAAATAAACATAAAAAGAGAAAACAGTTGATATACCATTTGATGGCATTCAAGAACCATTTGCTTTTAAATATACTCAAGGAAAATACCTATTTAAAAAATTTTACTAAAGTGGCACTGAAAAAAAGGTGAATGAAATTTTCAAGATTATTTAAAATATGTCCATCTAATTATATTATTTATCTTTACACTTATAAGGCTGTATACATATGTAGATTTTAGTTAAAATGGCCTTCCTAAATATTCTCCTGTGGTATGATATGGAATATATTGGCTCTTTCTTCCTAGTTCTTGACACAGATCTTTTAAAGCTTTTGGAATTCGCTGATAGGAGAGTTTTCTGTTATTTACAGTCATGTTAGGTAATACTTGAGTTAATGTGAATGAGGTGACTACAAGTGAGACCAGGATGGGGATGGTTACTCAAAAGTCCAAGTGATGAGAGAGGGTTGGAATTTTCAGCCCCACCCACTGACTTCTGGGGATGGGAGAGGCAGGCTAGAAATTGAGCTCTATATAAACTCTCAAAAAAAAAAAAAGACTTCAGAGAGCTTCCTGGTTGGTGAACATATTAGGGTGCTGGGAAGATGATATACCCAGAGAGGGCATGGAAACTCTGTGCCTCAACCCCCATACTTTGCCCTATGCTCTTCCATTTGGCTGTTTCTGATTTGTAATAAACCTATAAATGTAAATGAAGTGTTTTCCTGAGTTCTGTGAGTCGTTTTAGCAAATTATTAAATCTGTGGGGGGGATGAGATCCCCCAATTTATAGCTAGTCAGTCTGAAGTACAGGTGGCCTGGGACTTGTAACTGGCATCTGAAGAGGGGAAAGCCTTGTGGGATTGAGCCCTTTAACTTGTGGGATATGACACTAACTCCAGATAATGTCAAAACTAAGCTTTTAATTATTTTCAAATAGTGGTCTTAGTTCTGAGGGAAAAAGAAGAATGTCCTCTATTGAGAGAGGAGAGGAGGCATCTGAAAAAATGCAAAGGAAAGAGCCTGCAGAAGTAACGGATTCAGCCGGTTAAAACTGCTCTCTCCCCCCATGCTGCCCAGTGCTCTCCAGCTAACATGTTTTCCTATAGCTACCTCCCCCACCTCAAGGGCTCTCCAGCTCACATCTGTTGATTCATAGCTTGCTATCCAACTAATATTCTTATCTCTGTAGCTATATAGGAATAACAAGACTGTGTAAAACTGCTTGTTATGTTAGAATTAGAGCTCAGCCTTTAGATAGGAATAGTGCCAGCATCAATAAGTGCTATGTTCTGTTTATAGCCTCAGGGTCTCGTCTCTCCAAGAATTCTATAACAGTGTTGATAGCACCAACGTTGTGGGTTCTACAAGGCAAAATGATCTGCAAATAGAGAGGATCAGTGGTCTAGAAATTCCTTCCCCCTTACAGCCTCCCACCCAAAGCTCCCCCGACATCCTGAGTCATAAAGCACACGTGAAACCTCAGACAAAGGAATCACGTGTCCCTTGCATAGACACTGCAAAAGTATATAAGCTGTAATAAATCCAACTAGAGAGAGCAAGTGCATGAAACTGTTAACCCCACATGCTTGGCCGGCCTAATAAATTCTCCTTTCTCTCAACAAAGTTGTCTGAGTGTCCGAATTCCTCCGTTGGGTGTTGCTTCCTGCAACACTATTGGGAATAATCTTTTTGAAATTTCTGCCTTGTGTAAAGCTGTGATCTAGTCAACATCACCTAACTTTAGCCAACATCACCTTTAGACTTTCCACAGAAAAGGAGACATTAACTTAGGTATTTCAAATTAAAAATCTTAACAGTGTAAATGATGCTACCAGAAATTTGAAAACCTAGTTTTACTATTTTTATTGTTTATGTAAAAGAATAAACATCCATATCGAACGTCTCTGGAAATACTGCAAAATTAATTTTTCATTATTTCATAGTAAATCCAAATATCTCCTTAACAAGACACCTTTTGTGCTCTCAATAGCCACACTTAAAACATTTAAAAATAGAAAAAAATTTAGATTGAAATATTTCACAATTTTAAAATTAAAATATTCTTGTAGATAACTCTGAGAAAAAAGATAAGCAAAAATGGAATACATTAAAAATATATGTTTAGAAGTTAACTACTTAAGCAAATACAGGATGCCACCTAGTGCCTGGAACTGAGTCCAGGGCTGCATTTCTACTTTTCAAGTGAATGGGGAATACAAATAGAATTACGTCCTGATGGGAGTCAGTTTAGAATGGAGAATTCTGCAAATCCAGAACCTCATTAGGTAAATAAACTGTTCCAATTGAGGAAGACTTAGCAACCCTGGTCCACTGGATAGCAGATTAAAATACTGTAGCGTCAAACAGAGAAAATCAAGTTCTGTTGGAGGTGAAAGACAGGCACCTGGAGGAGCGTGCAGGTGGCGGGCACAGAGAAGGCCCAGGCTCCGCCTTTCTATCAGCCCCTCCCCCTTGCCAGGGTCTGGCTCTCTCACGCGTGCAGTTTCCTATAGACCCGGAAGCAGCTTCCACGAAAATCTGGCTGGTCTCGCGTGAGGTAGTTTCCTGTTGCTAGTTCCAGCCCTATTTCGTGGTTGGGTCCCTTAACGCTGCAGTCCAGCCAGGAGCCACAGGCTACCCTGAACGTTAAAATCCCGGTACTGCCCTTCCCGCCTCCCTCCTCCGTCACATGGAGCCCCGGCATCGCCAACAGACTTTCTGAAGCTGTTGTGGCGCAAATGATTCTGAGACCCACGGAGCCAACTGAGATTAATTATGAGCCTTTATTAGCCAGCCGGCGACTGACTCTCTACCACGCAGGGTTAGAGGAGATCAGCCCCGAGCTTCCAGAGGAGGCAGCTTATAAAGTCTCCTACTACATCCTTGAGAAGCAGAAGTTAGTCGTTAACATTTTGTACAAAGATAAATGTATCCGGGGAACTCTCAGATCACACAAGGCCTAGTAGACAGTTTTATTATTTTCTCCTTGGAATGTTGCACTTCTGGGGCTGGCGCCTGGAGATATCTCCTCCCTGTGACTGAGTTACTGCTTGCACCTGGAGATACTGTCTCCCTGAAACTGGAGAATTTCCACTTTTACATTTCCCACTGGTTTTCATAGGAATTCAAACCATTGAATCTTCAACCTGGAGTGGCTGGTAATGAGTTCTGAGGACCAAGAGTTTTACTGCCTGTATCCGCTTCTTGACATAGGCAGTTATCCAATTAATTACACAGGGCCCGAACAAAAGGCCCAGGAAGACTAGAATAAGGGGGCCTGGGATGGCCTAAGGAGAGTGGTTAACCAAGGGTTATTATGAAAAAGTCCTTCATACCAAGATTCTCCGTGCCTAAGTCGTTCTTCTCTGTTTTTAACCCTCTGTTTTATTAGTGCTAATCTGTCTTATATAATTTCAGAATGGTTAGCATAAAAACAGCAAGTTTTACCTAGTGTTATGCAAAGACCTCCTTGTTTTAGGAACAGAAGGTTTAGTCCTCTTCTGTTCTGCAGGACTACTTTAGCCAGGGAGTTGAGAAAGGTCTCAAGGTGATTGATAGAATTTTTAAGAGTTGATAGGTCTTCTTTTATTTGTTGGCTTAAGGCCTTATAGTTGGAACTTCCCGTAACAAGGGCTGCTGTTCCTACTGCCGCAGATCTTGTTACCCCTATTCCTATTAAAAGGTCCCTATTTTAGTTAAAATAGGGACCCTTTTCACTTTGGCCTCTAGATATTGGAAGTGCTTTTGCCACCTCCCCTACCCCCCCCGCCCCGCCCCAGAGTGAAAGTAGACCTGAGGAATAACATGAACTAGGACACAAAATCCAGCATTTTTTTCTCTAGTAGTTAAGGTTGATGAGGATTCTCTCTTACATTATTAATAGCAATTAATCTAATTATAATTAAACCCGGGAGAGTCTTATCTTGAGAGGGTCTCTTGTTGGGCGGACATGCCATTTCTTAGTCTCTGGTGGTGGTTGAGCAGCTTTGATGCGGGTGTGATGAATCTAATGATGTCTCCCAGCAACCTTGACCACAGTGGGAGTGGTGAAGATGACAGGAAAAGGTCCGTCCCAGTGGGGCTCAAGGGTGGCTGGCTGTGTCTTCTTTACCCAAATCCAGTCACCAGGGGAGTGGCTATGAGGTTTAAGTGACTGTCCAGGGCTCTCCTGGGTGGCAGAGATTAAGTGTTGAATCTCTCCCCTTGCCGAGTGTAGTGCCTGTAAGGATTTAAGTAGTGAGAAATGGTGGATTTCAGCCGCCTCTTCTACCCCTATCTTGGGCAGAAGAGGTGGTGGTCTCCCAAACATGATTTCATATGGGGTTAAGCCTTGGAGGTAAGGGGTGCATCTCACCCTCAGAAGGGCAAAAGGGAGGAGACTCACCCAATTCTCGCCAGTTTCAAGTTTAAATTTGGTTAAAGTTTCCTTTAAAGTCCTGTTCATTCTTTCTACCTGGCCTGAACTCTGAGGTCTATATATACAGTGTAGTTTCCAATTAATGCCTAATATTCTGGCTAAGGTTTGACTTGTTTTGGCAATGAATGCCGGGCCATTGTCGGACCCCAATATTAATGGCAAGCCAAATCGGGGTACTATTTCTGATACTAATTTCTTAGCTACTACCTGGGCAGTTTCTCTCTTAGTTGCGAAGGCTTCAGCCCATCCTGAGTAGGTGTCGATGAACACGAGTAGATACTTAAATCCAAAAGTTCCAGGGCTTACTTCTGTAAAGTCTAGTTTCCAATGTTCCCCCAGGGCTTGGCCCCTTAGTCTTGATACAATTTGCACTTTAACAGGAGGCCCAGGGTTACCTTGGGCGCAAATATAACATCTTGTTGTTACCTCTTTGGCAGTTTTGTATAGTCCTGGGATATAATAGTCTCTTTTCAAAGGTTCATTCAACTTTGTTCCTCTTAGGTGGGTGCTCTGATGGACTAGTGAGATTAGTTTCCGACTTAAGGCACCAGGTACTAGGGTGCATCCATCCGGGAGGCGAATCTACCCAGTGGGTTTTTTACCCCCTTTAGCTTACTGCATAATTCAAGTTCACCCGGGGTGTAAACGGGTGAGTCTGGAAGCGTTCTGAGGGGGCAGAACTGGAAGAATGTCAATGGGCCCCACTGGTTTTCGGGAGGCTTCCTTTGCAATTCGGTCGGCAAAGGCATTTCCCCGGGCTATTTCAGACTCAGCTCTCTGGTGACCTGGACAGTGTATGATAGCCACTTTCTTAGGCAGCCAGATGGCTTCCAGGAGAGCTAGGATCTCTTCTCTGTTCCTGATTTCCTTCCCCCTGAGGTGAGTAATCCTTTCTCTTTATAGAGTGCCCCATGAATATGCGCAGTAGCAAAGGCATATCTGCTGTCTGTATAGATGTTAACTGTCTTCTCCTTACCCCTTTGGAGCGCTTGGGTCACAGCGATGAGTTCAGCTCGCTGGGCTGATGTTCCGTGGCTCAGGGCCTGAGGCCAGATGACAGTCCCTCCAGCAACTGCTGCCGCCCCAGCATACCTGACTCCCCCTTCAACGAAACTGCTTCCATCCTTGTACAGTGTGGCATCCGGCTGTGGCCACGGGATGTCAGTCAGTTCTGGCTGAGGCAGGCGATGTTATCCAAAAGCTCAAGACAATCATGTAATGGCTGCTGAGGGTCATCATCAGGCAAAAAGGGTGGCTGGGTTAAGAATGGAAGTTTTCAAGAATTGTACTTGTGGGGGATTAAGGAGAAGAACCTGGTTTTGAGTGATCCGTGCATTTGAAATCCAACGATCAGGGGGGCTGCGGAGCATGGTTTCCACCGCATGGGGGGCTATAATCTGGATAGTCTGCCCTAAAGTCAACTTCAGGGCTTCTTTGGTGAGGATGGCTGTGGCTGCAATGGCCCGCAAGCAATTAGGCCACCCGGCTGCAACACAGTCCAGTCTTTTGGAGAGGTATGCGACAGGTCTCTTCTATGGTCCTAAAGTCTGGGTGAGGACCCCCTTCGCTATGCCTCTAGTTTCAGTCACAAAGAGTTGGAACGGCTTGTCTAAAGTAGGCAGAGCCAAAGCAGGGGCTGTGGTCAAGGCTGTTTTTAAGGCCTCAAAGGACTCTTTCTCTTCTTTCCCCCAGTGCAAGTCCTCAGACTTTTCCCCAGTGCTGGCATACAGGGGCTTGGCTAACTCTGCAAACCCTGGGATCCAGAGCCTGCAGTAGCCTACGGCCCCGAGAAACTCTCGGACCTGCCGCTTGGTGGTGGGTTGAGGTATTTTTAAAACGGCCTCAATTCTGCTTGATGACAGAGTCCGGTGGCCTCCTTGCAGCTTATATCCTAAATACGTTGCCTGGGAAGTGCAGAGTTGAGCTTTCTTAGCGGACACCGGGTATCCCTTAGCCTCTAATTCTTGTAATAAATCTTCAGTGGCCCGCTTACATTCTACATCTGTTGTAGCGGCTGAGAGTAAATCATCTACATATTGTAAAACAACAGTCTCTGGATGTCTCTGACGAAAGTGAATGAGGTCCCGGCTCAGGGCCTCCTCAAACAATGTAGGTGAGTTCTTAAATCCCGGGGGCAGTCTAGTCCAAGTCATTTGTCCCAAATACAGTTTATCAGGGTCTTCCCCTTCAAATGCAAATAGTGGTTGACTCGCCTTTGCTAGGGGGAGAGTGAAGAAAGTGTCCTTTAAATCAAGGACGGTGTACACCTGGTGGCTAGGCGGCAGTTGGCTGAGGAGGGTGTACGGGTTGGGAACGATGGGATGTATAGTTTCAACCCGCTTATTTACTTCTCTGAGGTCCTGTACTGGCCTGTAGTTTTGGGTACCCGGTTTCTGAACTGGAAGCAGCGGGGTATTCCAAGGTGAATGACAGGGGACTAAGATCCCTTCCTTTAAGAGCCTCTGAATATTCACTGCGATACCAGATTCAGCCTTCTGACTGATGGGGTACTGCCTTACTCTGATGGGCTCAGCAGAACTCAGCAGGGTTACAACAATAGGAGGCTGATGGGCTGCTAATGGGGGGGGGCAGGGGGTAAGGGGGTGTTAGTCTCCGCCCACACCCGAGGGATCTTGCACCGCAGTTCCTTTAATAGCGATGCATTAGGAGAAGGATCCAAAACAGGCTCCTCCAATAAAAGATATTCTTCAGAGAAGGGGCAAGTGGGCATTATTGCGGATGGAGTGGCCTCCAGAGTTAGTTCAGTGTGTCCTTCCTTAAAAGAGATGGTGGCCTGTAATTTTTGTAGTAAGTCTCTTTCCAGCAAGGGGTACGGGCATTCAGGCATAACCAGGAACGAATGAGTGATGGTCCCTTTTCCTAGGTTGGTAGGAGGCCTTTTGTATTCTGCAAGACTGAGTACGTAGCCCCTGTGTCCACTAAAAAGTTTACAGATTGGCCCCCAACTTGCAATGTTACCCTGGGCTCCTGGGGGCTCATAATGTAGGAGCCTTGACCTCCTCATTCTGCATCCTCTAACATAATGAGTGGGGCCTTTTTCCCCCAGGCTCTGGCCCTTTTTGGGGCATAGGTTCTTCTAATGTCCTTTCTTCTTACAGTATGCACATTGGTCCTTTTCTAAGTTATTCCTACCCCGGTCCTGCCTTTCCCTTGTGGCGTCGGCTTGGCCTTTGGCCGGTCCCGGTTCCGTGACTTATCCTGTCCAACAAACATAACCTTCTGGACCTCATCCCTGTTGTTGAACACCTTCTGGGCAATCTGGAGAAGCTTAGATAAGTTCTCTCCTTCAAATCCGTCTAGTTTCTGTAATTTCTTTCTGATATCTGGGGCCGACTGACTAACAAAGGCTAGATGAATGGCTCCCCGATTATTTGGGTCCTCCGGTTCAATGGGAGTATACAGTCTATAAGATTCTAGTAACCTCTCTAAAAATGCTGCAGGCGACTCATCTTTAGTCTGAATAACCTCACTTACTTTGGATAAATTAACTGGTCGGCGAGCCGCTTCCCGGAGGCCTTGGAGTAACATCTGGCAATAACTCAGGAGAGCCTCCTTACCTTGATCGGTGATGGGATTCCAGTCGGGTCGGGTGCTGGGAAATACAAGTTGTACCCGTGCGGGGTCAGTGGTGGGCTGCCCAGTGGGGTCCGAGACCCCTCTTGCCGCTTCCCTTAAAATGCGTTCCTTTTCCTCTGTAGTGAACAAAACCTGTAAAAGCTGCTGGCAATCATCCCACGTGGGTTGGTGGGTGAAGAAGATGGATTCTAAAAGGGAGGTCAAGCCTTGGGGTTTTTCTGAGAAGGACGGAGTTTGCAACTTCCAATTATACAGGTCACTAGTTGAAAAGGGGACATACACCATGAAAGAGGTCTGGGTGTCTCCCCGAGGTGGGGCTATCTGTCGGAGAGGTACCAGGACAGCTGCAGGTTGCGACGAATCGGGGATGGGGTCCGGATCCTATGGAGGGTGGTAGACAGCCCCCGTCCGAGTGTGTGGTGGGCTCCGAAGAGGGGCTGCCTCTCGAGACTCAGGGGGCTTAAAGTGGTTACCAGGAGAACAATAGGGAGGGGGATTGAGGATCTCCGGATCTTCCGGAGAGTCCTGTAAAACAGGTTCAGGGGATTTCCGAGGTGCGGGAGTGCATTTTGGCCCTGACAGAAGAACCGTATGAGAGGCAGGCGCCGGCAGAGAGTCTGACTTACTCTGACAATCTTTTAGATACTTAGGAGCATCAGACACAACATCTATCCAAACATTTATGTATGAGGCCTGATCAGGGTGACCAGGATTCCCATAAACAACACTCTTGACTCTGAAGGCAGTCTGCAAATCAAAGGAACCCTCAGATGGCTATCTGACTCTGAAGACTGGCCAGTCTACCTGGCAAAGCCTCTGGAGATCGAACGGAGTGACTGACGACCCATAACTTCGGGCCCGTCCCCTGAAATCCTTAAAATTGTCCACAAGACACCACAAGAGAGTGGGCATAGAAGAAGCTTGTCCCATGGCAGTGGGGATGGATGTGAATAAGAATAAAAGTCCTGGGAAAGATAAGAATGTTAGACAAGGTCCGCTCGGTGACTAGGTGGCCACTTGGGCGGTGCTGTAGCAGCAAGAAATCCTGTAAAAAGAAGAGTTAATAAACTGAAAGTCACAAAAATCACAAGAGATATTCAGAGACCAGAGCGATCAGACAATCAGACAAACTTGACGGATGACCAAGGCAATAGGAGGGCAACAGTACATTCGACCTGTCCGGACTAACACACAATACAGACAGACAAAACAGACTACAGGCAACACAAAAACACTAGCGGATCAGAAACCGAAACTGAAACAGGTACAGGGTCAGGATCTGACGTCTCAGACCTGACCGTATTAGGGAAGTTGTGCCGCGTCCAGCCTTCCACTAGTTCTCAGGGCCCACAGGCAGAAACAGGTCTAAGATTACTCTTAGACAAACTCACCGGTGAGACAGGAACAGAAGGCTTGTGTCCAATTTTCAGGAATATTTGTCCACTGGTCTCTCCAATCTAGGGCTGCCCAGCGTCCAGGGCTGAGGAACGTCTCTCAGCAGCCGCCCCCTGGACGCGGTCGTGCCCTGCCCGGAGCAACCAGGGCTGTGGGTTTTAGGGAAAACTTCCCTTCTCCCTCTGGGGAGGATCTCGCTGGGGCCTCCAAATGTTGTGGCGCGAATGATTCTGAGACCCATGGAGCCAATTGAGATTAATTATGAGCCTTTATTAGCTGGCCGGCGACTGACTCTCTACTACGCAGGGTTAGAGGAGATCAGCCCCGAGCTTCCAGAGGAGGCAGCTTATAAAGCGTCCTACTACATCTTTGAGAAGCAGAAGTTAGTCGTTAACGTTTTGTACAAAGATAAATGTATCCGGGGAACTCTCAGATCAAACAAGGCCTAGTAGACAGTTTTATTATTTTCTCCTTGGAATGTTGCACTTCTGGGGCTGGCGCCTGGAGATATCTCCTCCCTGTGACTGAGTTACTGCTTGCACCTGGAGATACTGTCTCCCTGAAACTGGAGAATTTCCACTTTTACAAAGCCTGCTTGTTCCCATGGAGATCTGAGACTGGCCTTTCTCCCTTTCGTCTGTTTACCGCGTCCTCTCCTGCCAGTTTGTTGTTGTTGTTGTTGTTGTTGTTGTTGTTAAAACCACTCACATTCTTCCCTACTTCCCACCTCTGGACTTATTAATCCCCCACGCAGGGATGGATTCTCACCTTTTCTACCTCCGCAGTTTTGCCTCTTGACAGGCTCAGGCCACCTCTCCATGTTCAGTCTTAAGAGGTAGAGTCCTGCCCAGGATTGAGTCTGCAGAACCCTCTCTTGAGACTCCATCACACCCCACCCCCCATCCTCCTGTCCCCATGAGCAGGACCTGCCTCTCCTCAGGCCTCCAGTTCTTAGGATGTGTTTACTGTCCCCACGTCTCAGTTAAGTGTGCTCTTCCTGGGCCGAGGGCATCCTTATTCCAGCCTTATAAATCTTGAAGTAGGGGGGTGAGGTTTTTTATTTGTATCTTCCTCAATTTCTTTCACCAGCACTTTATAGTTTTCAGAATATTGCTCTTTTACTTCTTTGGTTAAATTTATTCTGATTTAAAGGTATAAAAAAATGGTATAAAAATGCAACTGATTTTTGTATATTGATTTTGTAAAGTGCAACTTTATCGAATTTGTCTATTAGACTGTGTGTGTGCGTGTGTGTGCGTGTGTGTGTGTGTGTGTGTGTGCTCTTTAGAGTTTTCTATGAACAGGACAATGTCATCTGCACACAGATTGTTTTACTTCTTCCTTTCAGATTTGGATGCCTTTTCTTTTTCTGGCATGTTTCACTTTGCTAGTACTTCCAGTACAATGTTGAACAGAAGTCAGGAGTTGTACTAGATCTTATAGGAAAAGCTTTCAGTTTTTCCTATTGATTATAATGATAACCGTGGGCTTGTCATAAATGGCATTTATTGTGTTCAGGGAATTTCCTTTTTATCTATTATTATTATTATTTTTTTAATCATGAATGGATGTTGAACTTGTCAAATGCTTTTTCATATATGAGATGACCATGTGTTTTTTTTCCAGTATTTGATTCTTTTAATGTGGCATATTACACTGATTGATTGCATGTATTAAACCAACCTTGCATTCCAGAGATAAATCCTATTTGGTCATGGGGTTTAATCTTTTGGATTTGTTGTTGAATTCAGTTCAATAGTATTTATTGAATATTCTTGCATGTATGGTCATGAAAGATATTGTACTATAGTTTCATTTTCTTGTGTTGTCTTTGTCTGGTTTTGGTTTCCGGGAAATGCTGACCTCATAACATGAACCTGTAAGTATTTCCTATATATCTGTTTTTGGGAAGCATAAAAGAAATATTGGTATCAATTCTTCTTGGAATGTTTGGTAGAATTCAGCCATGAAGCCGTTGGTACTGGGATTTTATTTGTTGGGAGGTTCTTGATTATTATATCAGTTTCCTTATTTGCTATTGATTTGTTCAGGCTTTCTATTTCTTCTTGATTCAGCTTTGGTAGGTTGTATGTTTTCTAAGCATTTATCCATTTCTTCTAGGTTATCCAGTTTGTTCTCAAATAATTGTTCATAACAGCCCTTTATAATGTTTTTAGTTAATTTGTTTGTTTTTTTGAAGTAGCCCTTGTAATGTCTCCTCTATCAATTCTGAGTTTTGTTCTTCTATTTTTATTTAGTTCTACATAAAAATTTGTTGATTTTGTTATTTTTTTCAAAAAACCAGCTCCTAGTTTTTTCTATTATTTTTCTATTCACTATTTATTTCTACCCTGATTATTATTATTTCTTTTCTGCTGCTAACTTTGGGTTTAATTTATTCTTTTCTAGTTCTTTGAGGTGTAACATTAGGCTATTTATTTGAGAACTTGCTTTTTTCAATGTAGGTGTTTATCACTACACAAATCCTCTTTTACCGCTTTTACTGCATCCCATAAGTTTTGCTAAGCAATGTTTTTTGTGTGAAGATACATATGTATGTATGTATGTATGTGTATATGTATGTATGTATATATATCAATTTTATTGAGATATAATTGACATACAGCACTGTATAAGTTTAAAGTGTACAGCATAATGGCTTGATGTACATTACATATATTGTAAAATGAGTAACACAATAAGTTTAGTTAACATCCATCATCTCATATAGATACAAAGGAAAAAAAGAAAAAAATGCTTTTTTCCTTATGATGAGAACTCTTAGGATTTACTCTCTTAGCAACTTTCAAATATACCATATAGCAGGGTTAATTATAGTTGTACATTACATCTCACGTACTAATTTATCTTATAATTGGAAGTCAGTACCTTTTGACCACCTTTATCTAAATCCTGCCTGTCCCAAACCTTAGCTCTGGTAACCACAAATTTGGTATCTCTCTTTTCTCTCAGATTCCACACATAAGTAAGCTCATATAGTATTTGTTGTCCTCTGACTTCTTTCACTTAGCATTATGCCCTCAAGTCCATCCATATTGTTGCAAATTAAGATATTAAAAAATTCTCTTTAGATTTCCTCTTTGACCTAATGGTTAGTCAATAGTGTGTTATTTAGTTTCTTTGTGGTGACATTGCTTAACAAAATCCAATAAGTTTTAGCTGTACACTTTAACAGTAAGGCATGTATATATTTATATTGTATGTTCACCTCCCATAGTTAGATTTCTTTCTGTTACCACATATTTGACCCCCTTTACCTCATCTACCTCCCCACACCCTCTGGTAACCACTAGTGTATTGTCCATGTCCATGAGTCTCAGTTTGTCCTGTTCATTTGTTGCTTTTAGGTTTATATCCCACATATAAGTGATATCATGTGATTTTCAAATCTGTCTGGCTTATTTCACTTAGCATGATTATCTCAAGGTCCATCCATGTTGTCGCAAATGGCAGTATTTCATCTCTTCTTTGGCTGAGTAATATTCTACTGTATATATGTACCACAGCTTCTTTAGCCAATCATCTATCGTAGGACACTTTGGTTGTTTCCATGTCCCGGCCACTGCGAATAATGCTGCTGCTATGAACTGGTGTGCAAATATCTTTTCGGATGCGTTTTCAAGTCTTTCGGGTAAATACCCAGTAGAGGGATTGCTGGATCATATGGTAGATCAATGCTTAGTTTTTTGAGGAACCTCCATACTGTTTTCCACAGTTGCTGTACCAATTTGTAGTCTCACTAGCAATGTATGAGGGTTGCTTTTTCTCTGTATCCCCTCCAGCATTTGTTATTACATTTCCTCTTGATTATAGTTATTTTGACAGGTGTGAGATGCTATTTCATTGTGATTTTGATTGCATTTCCCTAATAGCTAGTGATGTTGAGCACCTTTTCATGTATTTGTTGGTCACTTAGATGTCCTCTAGGGAGAAGCGTCTGTTCAGGTCCTCTGCCCATTTTTTGATTGGATTTTTTTGTTTTGTTTTGTTTTATCTTTTTGTTATCGAGTTGTATGAGTTCTTTGTATATTTTGGATATTAAGCCTTTATCAGAGGTGTTGCGTGCAAATATATTTCTGATGATTGTCTCTTTACCTTGTCGACAGTTTCTTTTGCTGAGCAGAAGCTTTTTAGTTTGATGTAGTACCATTCTTTTATTTTAGCTTTTACTTCCCTTGCTTTTGAGGTTAAATTCATAAAATCCTCTTTAAGTCCAAGGTCCTTGAGTTTAGTTTCTATGTTTTCTTCTATGCATTTTATTGTTTCAGGTCTTATATTTAGGCCCTTAATCCATTTTGAGTTAATTTTGGTATGTAGTGGTAGACAACATTCTAGTTTCATTCTTTTGCAGGTGGCTTTCCAGTTTTCTCAGCACCATTTATTGTAGAGGCTTTCCTTTTTCCACTGTATGTTTTCGGCTTTTTTGTTGAAAATTATTTTCCCATATGAATACAGGTTTACTTCTGGACTCTCGATTCTTTTCCAGTAGTCCATGTGTCTGTTTTTCTGCCAATACCATGCCATTTTGATTACTGTCGCTTTGTAGTATAATTTGAAGTCAGGCAGAGTGATGCCTTCGGCCTCATTCTTTTTTCTCAGGATGGCTTTGGCAGTTGGGGGTCTTTTGTGCTTCCATACAAATCTGATGATTTTTTTGTTCTATTTCTTTAAAAAATGTCGATGGGATTTTGATGGGGATTGCATTAAATCTGTATAATGCTTTAGGTAATAAGGTCATTTTAACTATGTTGATTCTTCCAATCCAAGAACATGGAATATCTTTCCATTTCTTTGTATCTTCTTTGATTTCTTTTAATAGGGTCTTGTAGTTTTCATTATATAAGTCCTTCGCATGTTTCGTTAGATTTATTCCTAGGTATTTTATTCTTTTTGTTGCAATTGCAAAAGGAATTATTTTTTCCACTTCTTTTTCTGACACTTCATTATTAGAGTATAGGAATGCTATGGATTTTTGAACATTGATTTTGTATCCAGAAACAATACTGTATTTGCTTATTGTTTCTAGTAGTGTTCTTGTGGAGTCTTCAGGATTTTCTATATAGAGAATCTTGTCATCTGCAAATAGTGACAGTTTGACTTCTTTATTTCCTATTTGGATGCCTTTTATATCTTTCTCTTGACTGATTACACTTGCTAGGACCTCACATATTATATTGAATAACAGTGGCGATAGTGGACAGCCTTGCCTTGTTCCTGATCTTAGAGGGAAGGTTTTTGGTTTTTCACCATTAAGCATAATGTTGGCTGAGGGTTTGTCATACCTTATTATGTTAAAGTACTTTCCTTCTATACCGACTTTGTGAAGTGTTTTGATCATAAATGTGTGCTGTATCTTGTCAAAGGCCTTTTCTGCATGTATTGATATGATCATATGATTCTTGTTTTTTAATTTGTTTATGTTTATGTGGTGTATCACATTAATCGATTTGTGTATGTTGAATCATCCCTGTACTCTTGTGATGAAGCCCACTTGGTCGTGGTGTATAATCTTTTTAGTATGTTGCTATATTCGGTTTGCTAGTATCTTATTTAGGATTTTTGCATCTGTGTTCATGAGAGATATTGGTCTGTGGTTTTCTTTTTTTGTGCTATCTTTACTAGGTTTTGCTAGCAGAGTAATACTGGCCTCATAAAATGAATTGGGAAGTATTGCCTCCTCTTCGATTTTTTGGAAGAGTTTAAGGAGAATAGGTGCTTGTCCTTGGAGCCACCCCTGTGCTTCTGACAGAATTTGGTGTCGTTCTTCGGTTTTGAAGAGAGTTAGGAGGAAGGCAGTGTGGCATATTGGTTAAGCCTGAGAAGAGAGTTAGGAGGAGTTGGCGACAGTCATCCCAGGTAGGCTGATGAGTTTGAAAGATGAACTCAAGGAGGTCAATCATTCCCTGGGGTTTCTCTGAATAGGATAGGGTGTGCTGCTTCCAATTGAGGAGGTTGGTTGTGCTGAAAGGCTGATAGTAGAAGACAGGGAGGCTCAGCTGGTGTGTGTCATCTTCACTAATCTCAAAAGGGCCTTGTGTCTCTTGGAGAGGCATCTGGAGGTCCGCAGGCTGCTGGACTGGCTGTGTGAATGAGCAAAGATGCTGTGGACTCAGGCTTGGTGGCCACTTAGGCTGTTGGGGTGGCGAAGGTACCAGTGGTGGAGTTGTCCAGTATTTGGGGATAGAGTGGCTGTGCAGGCAGTGGCGGAGCTGTTGGGATGTACGACAGCAGGAAGAGAGGTTCTTCCTCAGAGTCCCCTTGGTGGATAACTCTTGCTGGCTCTTCTTCGTCCTTACCCCAAGTTGGTCAGACCACAAGTACCTTACTCTGTCCCTGTCTATTTCTGCAGATCCGGGATCAAGGGGGCACTACAGTAGCAATTTGTAACCATGAGTATGGAAACTGGTCTGGATTTCCAAGGTTCCCTGTCACTACTCAGTACACAGCTCTAACCATGGGGAGGTCCAGGGTCACTTCTGAAGGCCATCCTACCCCGAAGGCGGGCCATTCAAGCTCACAAAGAGTACAAAGTTTTCCTGGGGTCAGCTTGACCTCATAATCCCTAGGGAAACCTTTCTTAAAATTTTTCAACATACAATTTAAGACAGTTGACTTAGAGGAATCTCCACCCATATAGCCTTAGGGAGCTTCTTAATGGAGGGGAAAAATAGACCTTAAAATTTCAAGAAAATAATTTGACAGAGGGCTTCTATGTTAAAAGGGCCATTTGGAGACAGACAATTCTTAAGCTGAATCAGTAAGCAATTGTCCCCCCTCCCTATGTATCCCACCCTGTGTCGGTGGTGCAAAGACAAACAAGGGTGGGTGCCTTCTCGAAAGAGGAGACCACTCAGGTGCTTGACTGGCCACGTTCCGAATGAGCTTAGGTGATGCTTAGCTGTTGTGGACTCAGCTTTGCGACTTACAATTGGACACTAGTCCAGTGCTGCCCTGGACCATATTACGTACATCACAGAATCACAGACAAGTCCATTCACACTCCATAGCCTTTAGAAGACCTTAAGGGTGCCCAGCCGTGGAGCCACAAATTCATACCTGACTGAGTTAAGATGGTCAGGCCACTCATTCACACACCAGAGGTTAAAACATCGCCTCCCCCGCTTTTGGGAGGCCCTGACGTTTCTCTTACCCGCCTGGGAAGACCCTGAACTGTGTCTTCTAACTGAAGACTTTAGGAGGTGACCAAGCTCCTCTTCCGTCTGAAGATGGGTACTGACTGGGACGCTGAGCCCTTATCCTGTGGCCGTTTCTGGTGAGTTGGTCCGCTCCTCCTTTGAGGCTGGTTGGGGATCAGCCGTCTGGAGAGTCAGAGCACCAGTCCTAAAGAGAACTCAGAATACCGTCAAGTGGCGTGCCTGTTCGTTCGTCTCGGGGCCCCTCTGGCCCAGCCCAGCTGAGCCACAGGTCTGGTGGCTCAAAGGGCCAGCATACTTGAATCTCACTGAGGCCTCTAGAAATGTTGCAGAAAAATCAGGCTGGTGAGAAACCAAGCACCACTCAGAGTTGGAGAACTCAGGTTTATTACGCCAGTGGTCCCAGAAGAGCTAGTGCTCTGAAGATCTGGGTCCCGAGCTCAGGGGTAACCTTACTTTTATGGGGCTTAACAAGCAAAGGCAATATATCTATTATCTAGACAGAACAAGCAAAGGGATAGATACATCCATTATCTAGACAGAACAAGCAAAGGGGAGGGTGAGTCTTCAGTTGATCTCGAGGTTACCCTGCACTTCAGCCTATGCAGCAAGCCTGTCTACAGAAGCAGAACAAAGAGCTGATTACAAAGTTAGCCATTTGAGTGGAAAATTCTTCTTCAGGATGATCTGTCCATATCTGACAGTGAGGTATTTAGGTTTCCTACTACAATAGTGTTTTAGTCTGTTTCTCCCTTTAGTTCTGTTAGTAATTGTTTTACATATTTCAGGGCTCCATGATTGGAAGCACAGATATTAATAAGAATTATCTCTTCTTGGTGCATGATTCCCTTTATCATTATGAAGTGTCCTCAGTATATTTATTTATATTTTTAATTTGAGGTCTATTTTGTCCAATATTAGTACCTACTCCTGCTTTCTCTAAATGCCATTTACTTGAAATATCATTTTCCACCCTTTCACTTTGAATCTATATTTGTCTTTGGAGCTGAGATGTTTCACCTGGTGGCGGCATATGGTTGGGTTTTGTTTTTTGATCCATTCTGCAACTCTGTGCCTTTTTATTGGTGAGTTCAGTCCATTTACATTTAGGGTGATTATTGAAATATGAGGTCTTCTTATAGCCATTTTATCTTTTGCTTTCTGGTAGCTTGGTATTTCTATTGCTTCCTTGTCCTGTGTTTCTATTTTCTTTATTTTGATTGGGTTTTGTGGGATTTCTTTCTGGTTCTTGTTTTATTTTAAATACTTCAGTTCTGAATCTTTGGTGTGTGGTTACCATTACAAATATGTAAAGGATAGTTACACATATACAACTGCCCATTTTCTTCTGCACGTGCCTTATCTCCATTCCTGTTTGCGAATTTGGATCTTTGAATCCTCCCATTTTCAGTCATTGTTGTCTCAATTTGTCCCTATGTATGCTGAACATTCATTATTATCTTGCTATAGCAAATCTTTTCTTATTGTGTAAGCTTATAATGCCCTGTTCTTTGTAAGGGTTGCACTCTTCTGCTTCTATCTGCCTGCTAGTCACCTTATTCCTAATGATGTATTTTTTTTTTTGTCATTTTGTTTTAGGTGAGCTGACCCCTTTCAGTATTTCCTGTAATGCAGGTCTCATAGTGAAGAATTCCCTCAATTTTTCTATGTCTGGAAAGGCCTTTATTTCTCCTTCATATCTGAAGGAGAGCTTAGCTGGATACATTATTCTAGGCTGGTAGTTCCTTTCACTTAATAGTTTAAATATTTGATTCCACTCCTTTCTTGCTGTAAGGTTTGTGCTGAGAATTTCGATGATAATGTAATGGATTTTCCTTTATAAGTTACCATTTTCTTCTTCCTGACTGCCTTGAGAATTTTGTTTTTGTCATTGATTTTTGATAATTTTAATACAATGTGTCTTTTTAGGCCTTTTTAGATTGAGATAATTGGGTGTTCTGTTGACTTCTTGAATTCTAAGCTCCAGCTCATTCCTTAGATTTGGGAAATTCTCGTCAACTATTTGCCTGAAAATGCTTTCTAATCCCTGCTCCTTTTCCTCGCTTTTGAGAATGCCCATTATTCTTATGTTTCCTCTCCTGATGGTATCAGCTAGTTCTTGTATTTCTCTTTCATTATTTTTCATTCTTTGGTTTCTCTCTTCTTCCTTTAGATTTATTTCTAGATTTCTGTCTTCGATATCACTGATCCTTTCCTCCATTTGGTTGACTCTATTTCCCAAGCTTGCTATTTCATTTTTCAGCTCTTGCAGTGTTGTTGTTGTTTTTTTTTTAATCTCCAGAAGATTTATTCTGTTCTTTTTGAGGGTTTCAATCTCCTTGCTAAAGAACTTATTTTTCTCATCTAGTTGTTTTTTCAATTCCTGAAATTATTGATATGACTTGTTTTGGATTTCACTGAGTTTTTTTCAGAAGTACTGTCTTGAATTCTCTGACATTTAAGTTGCATATTTCTATGTCTGTAAGCTTCTTTTCTAGAGATTTTTCTCTTTCTTTCTGAGATGCCTTGTCACCTTGGTTGTTCATGGTGTTTAATGGACTATTTCTCTGCCTGGGCATTAATGGAAGTGTATTCTGCATTTTTTCCAGAAAGAAGATTTATTATATAAAGGTCTCTCTTTAGCCTGTTGCAAAGAAGGCGCTTTTCTTTTGATTTCCAGTAGGTGGCATCTAAGCCTCTTGGATCCCTGCTTTATATAAAGCCTTAATAATGCCTCTTTTTTTTTCTTGTAGATGTTTAATTATGCTCGTTACCCTCAGTCTCAGTTCCTGTCAGTGTTAGCAACAGTTTTGGTAGCTTTTGCTCAGATTCCCCTGGGGCTCTGTGGTGTTTGGTCTCAGAGGGTATGGGGGGAGGGGCCCTCTGGGTAGGAGGATGGGGACTGCAGCTCAGCCTCACATTTTGCAACCGCAGCTGGTAAAAATCAACTGCTGTTTCTCTGCTGTCCCACTTCTCTGCTTTCTGCCCTGATGATTTGGCCCTGCCTTCAGCTGCATGGAGCTCACAGCACTCCCAGGCAGGGCTGTTCAGGGAACTCACCGCACCTTCTCCTCTCCCCCTCCTCCTACAGGGAGCTCTAGCGGCTGCAAGAGGCAGCTTCTTTATTTCTCCCAGTCTACTGTTCGACACCTAGGGTTCTGAGCTGTGGTAGCTCTTATGCACACAGATCCCATGCTCAGACATGCTGATGTGCAGTTTGGGTGTTTTTTGTTTAGTTTTAGATGTTCAGCTTATTGTTGTTTCAACGGGAGAGATCTGGGGATGTCTCTCACTCTGCCATGTTTCTCCAAACTCCTCTACTTAGTTTCTGATCAGTCTATATTATGAAGGATAAGAGTTCCCTCAAATAATCCATACTTCATCCATCCAACTGAAGGCAGTCATACATTGAGCTCTTCTTTAGCTTTCATTATAATAAAAAATGCTCACAGTGTAACAGAGAAATTAGCACAGAATTTTATCTGTGTTCATACTGATAGAGTTCAATTTTCCACTAAATTGTCACCGAGTGTAACTTTTTAAAAAATTTTTATTTTTTCTGAGTTAAAATCTCAAATACTTGTAGAGTAGCTGGGTAAGAAGTATTGTATTCCCCAGTTCCATCTCCTAAAATGTCATTTTTTCTTTCTAGAAATAACCATTTATACTGGTCTTGCCTGTATCTTTCCAATTCTTTTAGAAATATGCGTATAGATATCTAGTTAATTTTATGTATTTTATATTGCCTAGATATTTTACTTTATGTGTAACCTGTGTTTCTTTTCAACACTTAACCCATATATCCTAGATATATTTTCATCTTAATTAATATAGATTTAGTACAAACTTTAAAACCTCCATGTAAGAATTTTATTATTTACAATATATAGATTATTTCATAAGAATGCTACAATGACTCTCTTCAGAAAGTCAACTTTTTAAAGAACTTATTTATCTAGGATGGAGGATGTGACCTGTAACTGTACTGCCAAAGGGGGTTGCATTTAAAATGATGACAGAGACTGGCTAACGTCCTCCCAAAAGTTCTACCAGAGAGAGGCTGCAGCAAGATTATATTATCTCCTGGGCAGGGCTATGGAGAATGTAAGGGACCAGATGGGGTAAAAATGGGGGACTGAGATGGATAGTGGGGAGATTGTTTTCCTTTTGGCTCTTCACCCTATATCTGTGTTTCCTTCCTCTCTTTGTACTTTTCAGTACCCAGAGAGTTCCCGGTACTGAGTCTTCTTTCATTCTTCCCATGCATGCACCCAGGTTTAATCCCTCAGTTTTGGGCACTTTTATCCTCTCCTGCACCCAGTGCCCCCTCATCCCAGCACCACGGAGGGTGGGGTGACGAGCTTCAATGGACATTGGTATCCAACAGAGCTACAGAAGTTTGACTTTTCTCCCTTCCAAAAAAGGACCCAGGAATATTCAGTTTCTTTAAAGCTATAAAGTCAGAGTGTGGACAGGGGGAGGAGTCAGGGGACACACAGAGAGAAAACAACTCTGAACTAGTAAGCGAGGCACTGCAAGACACATTTTCTTTTAGCATCTAGCATCATCTTAGCTGCTATCATCTCAACCAAGTGGTGATATGTTTTCAAATCACCCAAAGCTCTATATCAGTTTGGGGACGCCTTGACTTATTCTCCTCCTACTGGAAAGAGAATGAACAACAAGCAAAGCATTCAGGTTGCTTGTTTCCCGTTTCTTACCTAACATCTTCATTAACAAGTAGGACAGTGAGGGCTCTTATTCCTCCTTTCCCATCAGCACACTATCATCATCAAAATTGTGAAGGAGTATGCAGAGACTTAAATTTTATACTATTTGCAAGCCAACAAGTTAGCTTGTTAGTTGCATGGATCCTGGCAGAACTGAGACTCCTAGGTATAAAACAAAAGACTTAATTTTTCATGGCATAATACACAACAAGAGCTTCATGTTTGCAAATATGACAATTGGGATGAGGCAAAGAGGCCTGGTGCATCCTGTGCAATTTGCATCACACATGAAAATCCTCAAACCCCAATATTTTAAAGTGAGTCACGAGAGCATACTATAAACTGGTAAATCTAACCCCAAATTATGCATTATTATATTGAACATAGACTACTCCCATTTTATTATAAATAGTTCAAAATTTTTTTCAAAAGGTATAGTTAAAATATACAGGTTAGAATAGAAAAATAAAATACATTTGGAATAAAATACATACCAAATCATTTTAACCAGTTAAGTATGATACATATATATATGTGTGTGTGTGTGTGTGTGTGTGTGTACATACCAGTTAAGTATGTTATACACACACACACACACACACACATATATAACATACTTAACTGGTATGTTAAGTATGTGTTATATATATATATATATACATATATATATATATAAACTAAAAATATGTATCTTGCACAAGACTTGATATATATTAGGTCAAACTAATTCTTTTGCTTTTCCAATTTTGAATCTTTAATACTTTGCATCAGCTTTATAATATACAGATAGAGCTATATTAAAATACTTCCTAAAATTGAGGAAATATCCATTTTACTGCTTTGAAAAATCACAGGCCCAAAACTCCATGGACAAATTGAATTTGCGACTTTCCCCTTCAAATGGCTATTCTTCCACTGCTTCAAGATTAATGGAGGGCTCTGCCATAACCTTATTTCTCATCTCAGAGAAATGAACATGCATCCTCAATCTGTTTCTTGCCAACATGTCCAATTAGCATCTTCAAATAGACGAAAATCTGCCTTCTACAGATCCTGAAATCCATGAAGTTTCATCCCAGACAGCATATATTTTTTCACAGTCAACGCTCATTTGATAATTTTTGAAAATTAGGAAAAATAGACTTTTGTGTTCTCTTTTGTCACACTATTGGCTAATCTGCCATTTTACATGAAAATGTTTTAAATATACTCATTTCCCTTCATAGCATTGTATTTCAAATTACTACGATCTCTCTATGTAATGTACAAAACTTATACTTGGCCCTCTATGACTCTACTTTTTGAAACTGAATTTACCTGATAGCTAAACTCCATGCTTTGTGGGAACTTTTTTATTTTTTTCAGTTTCTCAAACACGCCTCAAATGGTATTCCTTTTTAATGGAACTTCTCCTATAATCCACTAGTTGTTAATGCTCAAGAGGCAGATGGTGCCAACAGACACATCCCTGCTGACACTGTAAACATAGAAAACAAGTTTGCATCCAAAATCACCAAGGTAATCTTTCAACCCAAAAGCCGCCATTGTTTCAGGGACTCCTTTAGACAGAATGACCAAGGAGTGGCAACTGTCAGGTGCTTGTGAATTAGATCTGCAGACCTCAGCCTACATTCTGTGAAATGAAGGAAGAGATAATGATAATGAAGAGAGAAATTCCCCAGAATTCCAACTACTGTCTGTAATAAAAAGATGCTTCCTTTCACCAGGTTCTGGTTTGCCATCCTCTCAATTCCCAGGGGCCAATACTGTCTTCAGGGACAGAGTTTCCTGTGTGGGAGCAAGAAGCAAGAAATGGAAGAATATCAAAATTCTCCATTTGCATTAATTCCCACTTAGAAATGATTACAGAAATTATTTCTTTTAGTAATCATTTTCTCAGAGTTGAATATATAACCTTTAGAACAAGGGTCCCCAACCCCTGGGCTGCAGACTGGTACTAGTCCATGGCCTGTTAGGAACCAGGCTGCACAGCAGGAGGTGAGCAGTGGCTGAGCAAGCGAAGCTTCATCTGTATTTGCAGCTACTCCCCAGCACTAGCGTTACTGCCTCAGCTCCATTTCAGGTCATCAGGCATTAGATTCTCATAGGAGCACTGGTCCCTGTGGCCCAAAAGTTGGGGACCGCTGCTTCAGAGCATACTTAGAGAATATGAATCACAGTTATGAAGGCTGAACAGACTGTAATATGTCCTTTATTCCTTCTAATGCCATGAGATGAATAGCATTATTATTCTCACTGTGAATATAAGGAGCTTTGAGATCGATTAAAGTTAATTTGCCTAAATTCAGCCCTTTATAAAGGGCAAGGTGGGGACTTGAACCTGGCTGGGCTTATAAAAAGACAGTGCATTTAAACATTGTGCTATTTAGCTGTATTCTTCAAATAATGCAGGTGTGTTTAGTCATTTTCATATCTTCTTACTTTATTTTATTTATTTATTATTATTATTTATGCCTACAGCACCTGGTCTTCCTAAGTGGTCTCCCATCCAAGTACTAACTAGGCCTGACCCTGCTTAGCTTCCAAGATCAGACAGGATCGGGCTTGTTCAGGGTGGCATGGCTGTAGATCATGGACCATGGCTCCACTGGGGTGTGAACCCAGGACCTTCTGTGTGTAAAGCAGACATGCTAACCAATACACTATGGAACCACGTCCTCACTTTATTTTTGATTAATTGTATTTTATTTTATAATTTCTAATGTTTTCATTAATGTTTAAAGATTTATTGTATAAGCTGTGAATAAAGATTTGGATATTTAATAAAATGCGTATGCACTGATGGTAGTATAAATATATAGGGATCTGCTCCATGACAAGTTGTACTTGAAGAATACTCAATGGCCCTACATTGATATGGCAACAGAAACATTAATTTGCTTTTATGACAGGAATAAACTGACACATGTCATAAGAACCACTGAGCACTATGTTTGTTCCATACCGTGGGGCATGAAAGAGCAAGATGTGATGAGGAAAGAGTGGAGAATAAGTACTATGAAATCCAAATCATATAGTTTATCTATATCAGTACCTGACTTAAGTCAAAATACTAACAAGGCAAGATTTGTGAAATATATTAAAATACAAGGATGTATACAAAGAGGTGAAATTGTGTTTAATGAATTGAAATTCTATAGCTTTCAATCGATATGAGAATACATATTTTAATCTCTTAGGTTTTTTTAGCCTTTTTAAAAATTTATTTTTCAATTGCAGTTGACATACAATATTATATTAGTTTCAGGTGTACAGCATAGTGGTTAGACATTTATATAACTTATGAAGTGATCTCCCCAATTAGTCTAGTCCTCACCTGGCACTATACATAGTCTTTATAATATTTTTGACTATATTCTCTATGCTTTACTTTACATCCCCTTGACTGTTTTGTAAGTTCTTAATCCAGCCCCCCAGTATGAGAATATTTTTAATCCAAGTATATCAGTTGTAGGCAAGATATATCTGTGCCTACAACTGATATTGGAAGCCCATTATTGTAATGTTGCCTCTTTCTTAAATGCTGCTTCCCTAAGGTGATGGACAACAGCCTTACCAGAATCAGCACACCATGGCTATTTTCAGTAGGAAACAATTGCTGTCATTAAGCACTTCACACCTCCACAGATAGAGAAAACATTTCGAGCAACTGCCATTCAGAAATACTATTTCTGCAAAGGATGAGATAATGCCTATAGATTTCTTTTACTCTTTCTTACAAGGTGAGGTGTTATATGTGTACCTGCAGGAACCCAGAAAATATAGTCTGGGTTACTGTAAGGTAGATTTAGGAATGACAGATTCAGATTGATTTCATACCTATAGTCCTCAAGTCCCCCAAAATGAGGTTTCACTATTACTTGCATTAAACACAATGGGTCTGGCAGTGAGGACTATACTATGTCTTATCAGGAGCTGGAGGGGATTGGTGCAGGTCTAGGACCCCCCTCTCTACCAGCTCAGTTCATGAACATGCTTCAGGTGTTATGCTTTCTTCCTGTATTGCTTTAGCACTGAACCAATTTCAAACCCAGAAGGATCACTTTTTCTAGTATTATCACCTACCTAGAGTCTTGCTACCACTCCTTGCTTATAGACTTTGCCTTTCAGACTGAAATAGAAATTACATCTTTAAGATCCAAAACTGTGACGTGGAAGCAGAGCTATAAGCAGAGGTATGTAACAATCCAGAAACAGCATGTACACACCTATATCCCAGAGCAGCTCTCTGTTTTCAGCCTCAGTGCAAGACCCCGGCCTAGCCTATATGTTTTGAGGGTGGAAAAGCTGAAGCCAGTGCTGGTGGCCCATGAGAACCAGGGCATCTTCTCGGGGGACTCCTACCTAGTGCTGTACAGTGCCCTGGAAGAGTTCTCCCACTTGCACCTGTGGATAGCCCAGCAGTGGTCCAGGGATGAGCAGGGGGCCTGTGTTGTATTGGCTGTGCACCTCAACACTCTGCTTGGAGAGAAGCCTGTGCAGCACTGAGGGGTGTAGGGCAAGGAGTCTGACCTCTTCATGAGCTACTTCCCGAGTGACCTCAAGTACCAGGAAGGTGGAGTGGAGTCAGCATTTCACAAGACCTCCCCAAGGGCCACCCCAGATACTATCAGGAAACTCTACCAGGTGAAGGGGAAGAAGAACATCCATGCCACTGAGTGAGAACTGAGCTGGGACGACTTCAGCACTGGGGACTGCTTCATCCTGGACCTGGGCCAGAACATCTTCACCTGGTGTGATGGAAAGTGCAACATGCTGGAACGCAGCAAGGCTCGAAACCTGGCCTAGGCCTTCTGGGACAGTGAGCGGCAGGGCAAGGCCCAGGTGGAGATCATCACTGATGGGGAGGAACTTGTGGAGATGATCCAGGTTCTGGGCCCCAAGCCCACTCTGAAGGACGGCAACCCCGAGGAAGACCTCACAACTGACTGGACTAATGCCCAGGCTGCGGTTCTGTATAAGGTCTCTGATGCCACTAGACAAATGAACCTGACCAAGGTGGCCGACTCCAGCCCCTTTGCCCTTGAGCTGCTAATACCTGATGACTGCTTTGTGCTGGACAATGGGCTCCGTGGCAAGATCTACATCTGGAAGGGGTGAAAAGCTAACAAGGAGTGGCAGGTGGCCCTCCAAGTGGTGGAAGACTTTATCTCCCACATGTGGTGCACCCCAAACACTCAGAAAGGGGATTTTGCACCAGGGCCGCCAGAGTCCCATCTTCAAGCAACTCTTCAAAGACTGGAAGTGAGAGTGGACATCTCCCTGTGCCCACCTCCTGCCTGCTCACTCCTCCTCCTCCTGCCTGGTTAGTACTCAGGCGTGCCTACTGATGATGTTTAATAAAGCAGATGGGTGCTTTAAAAAAAAAAAAAGATCTAAAACTGTAAACCAATGGGCATTGTCTGGAATCTGAGTCAGAAGGGTGTAGGGATTGGGGACAATTGGATGAATTGGGACTATAGCTTCATTTACTGTCCTTAAATCTTGGACAAACCTGTATTCCTCATTAGGCTTTTTATTGGCAGGATAGGAGTATTACAAGGTGACTGATGAGGCTTTAGCAGTCCATATTTTAAGATTTTTTCCACTACTGGCTGTATACCCTGTCATACCTCAGTCTTGAGTGGATACTAGTTTTTTTTTTTTTTAATGTGGAAATTAGCATTAGGCTTTAGTTGTATTTTAATAGGAGTAACGTTAAGAGCTCTTCTGGGGACTTCTGTGGCCCAAATTCTAGGATCAACCTGTGAGCTAATATTTGGGTGTATCGATTTCTTATAAATGGAATAAAGGTCCTGAAATGTGAGCTAATAAATTCACTCGTGAAGCACCAAGGTGAGTAGTGACACGTATTAGTTGCAGTAAATTTCATCCCAATAGAGGGATTGGACATTCAGGCATAAGTAAAAACTGGTGGGTAATCACAAGGTCTCCTATTAGGCAATTTATGGGGGTTGTAAACCTTTTGACGTTGGGGTGGCCATCAACTCCAGTAATTAAACATGTTTGTGAGGACAGTGGCCCAGAAAATCAAATTAGAACAGAATAAGTGGCTCTAGCATCAAGTAAGAGTTCAGCATTCTCATCTGCCAAATTAAGGGTCTCCCCGAGGCTCATCAGTTCCATAGGAGCCCATGTGGGCCTCGGGCTCCATTAGTCCCCTTTCTGCCATTATTGGCTTGGGAGTCCCTCTCTTTAGAGTTGTGGGACAATCCCACTGTCTG
Source organism: Pteropus vampyrus (assembly GCF_000151845.1). Lineage (NCBI taxonomy): Eukaryota > Metazoa > Chordata > Mammalia > Chiroptera > Pteropodidae > Pteropus > Pteropus vampyrus. The sequence goes on along the minus strand of NW_011889526.1, from coordinate 41,735 downwards.
TGGCCCTCCTGTTTGCACAGGGGTCAAGGTCCAGGGGTCATCTTTGGTGTTGTAGCTGAGGGCAGTCCTTTTTCCAGTGCCCTTCTAGCCCACACTGGTTGCAGCAGTTGTTGCCATGAGCCTTAAGAGTGAGGGTTGCTGATTTTCCCTTCACATTATAATTGGATGTTCTATATCCGCAATGAGGGTTTCCCTGACATGGCAGGGGGCTCATAGCTTCAGCTATCATATGAGCCTTTTGTCTATTTCTTTGGGCCTTTTCTGCTGCTTCTGCTCTATCCTGATTATTATAGACAATAAAGAGTACGTCCAAAAGTTGATTCATAAGAATCTGGAGCTCTAGAGCAGTCTTTTGTAATTTATACCTTATATCAAGAGTTGACTGGGAGATAAAATGAGTCTCTAGTATTATCTGTCCCTATCGTGATGTGGGATCTGCGTTGGTATATTTCCTAAGGGCTTCCACTAGACGGCTTTGAAATAAGGCAGGGTTTTCATCTCTCCCTTGGTTGATCGTTTGCAGTTTGTCATAATTAACAGGCCTAATAATACTTTTTTTTTCATTTCTTCTATGATGCATGTTATCATAAGGTTTCTGCAGTTTAGATTTCGAGCACCTCCCTGATAATTCCATTGAGAGTCTTGGTCTGGGACCGCATTCCCTCCTGTTTGGTAGACATCGTGGCCCTCCTTACATGCAGCAGTGCTGTCAGGATGACCCCTAGCTGCTCCAATAATTGTTTTTCTTCTACAGTACAACATATAGATAATAAAATGTGTAAATCTTGCCACGTTAAGTCATAAGTTATAGTAATTTTTTCAAATTCATTAGTAGATTCGCTAGGATCTTCAGAGAATCTACCACATATTTCTTCGCATAAAGCTAAGTCTAGCATAGAAAATGGAACATGTACCCTTGTTACTCCCCCAGCAGCATTTACAAGTTTCCTGAGGGGGCATAGCTTATCATCACATGTAGGCTGATATGGGGCACCACTTTGGGTGGTGCTAGCAGGAGTTTCCTCAGGAAGTGGTGGAGTAGATGGGGTCTCTAAAGAACTCGATCCCCCCTCAGAGTGCAAGGGTGAAATAGGAGTAGTTGATGCCTGATTTAGGGGTCTCTGGAGAGGGAATCCTATTATTGGGTCATCTAGAAAGTCTAGATCTTGAAAGCTTTCCAGCGATTTAGTTTTACTATGGGCCAGGCACTTTCTTCAACTCTCTCAGAGGTCTGGGTCTTGGTAAAGAAGCTTAAAAGGCTGTACATGAGGGATTTCTATCTGCTTTTCCTGTTTCTTATAAAGAAGATTTAATTGTAAGAGAATATTGTATTTTAGTGAACTGTTCACAGGTCAACATTCTTGGCGCCCCAGCCTATGCTGTGGCCTAACGGATTTGCAGGAAAAAAAAATATTTTTTCCTTTTGACATTGCCTAATTTGAATTGGTTTCAGTTATTGAAGATGCATCCCAGTGGAGAGTCCTTTGGGATGCCTGGTCCCCCTCCCATCCTTAGTACAGAGAGAAGGCGGGGGCCCCTATAGGTCCTCGCTGCCAGCTGCCTGTTCTGCTGCCAGCTGGGCCTCAGGGCCGCAGGGCTGCAGTTCCTGCCTTCGCCACCGGTGCCAGGTGGGAAGGCCAGTGCCGCTGGGGAGGAAGGAAGAAAAATGTCATTCCCTGACTGGGAATTGAACCTGGGCACCCTGGGTAAAAAGCACTGAACCTTAACCCCTTAGATACCAGGGAACATAATGCTAGCTATTCCTGAGTCTGAAAACATGTTTCTCTACCACCTGAGAGATGTGTGGTGCGCCCTGTGGCCCGGTGCCACCTGAGAAGGTGGAAGTGAGGAGGAAGCGCCCGCCGGAGACTCAGGGCATTGCTGACCCAGAGGCGGCTGCCTGAACATGTGAATTTTACCGGTGGAACTAAGAGAAATCGCTCCGCTAAAAGAAAACATGCATCTGCAGGTTTTTGCCTGCCTGGTATAGGGAAACGTAAGCGCAGCACGGGTCTGGGCCATTTGCAGCTGCTAGAAAGGAACAAATGCAGCACGGGTCTGGGCCCACTACTGCCACCAGCAGGCACAGGGGTTTACCTGTGGCTCCAACAACAGTGATGCAGGCAGGGGTCCTGGGCCCCCACTACCACAGGGGGAACGACAGCACAGGTCTGGACCCATCGCTGCCCCAAATGTGCACAGGGATTACCTGCTGCTCCAAAGGAGAAAGACAGACAGAGACAGAGATATAGCAAAGAAGACTAGTTTTGCAGGGCAAAACTACCTTGGAGTCCCGCACTGTAGGGAACGCAGGCCACGGGATCCAGGGCAATCGGGGCTCACTGGCCCAGTGCTCAGTTCTAAGCGATTAAGGGCCATCTCTGAGATTGCTCCAGCATCCTGGAGCCAATCAAGAAATGAGGACAAGACAGACAGGATGAGTTAGGGGAGTTCAGCGGAGCTGTTACCGTGACCTCCAGTTTCTCCCCATTAGAGTTCCCGCTGGAGAGGGGAGGGAAGCAGGTAAAGGCTGAAGGGCTATGAGGAAGGAACAGTAGATTCCCATGGGGGCTTACCTGTCCTGTTATGGCTGAAAGATGCTATGCAGTCTTTTAATTTGGAGTTTGGATGGGGTCTCTCAGCAGGTCTTCTCTGCAATTTTAATGGTGACACCAAGTCAAGGAAGTTAGAGGAAGAAAAG